>NC_081841.1:78375263-78675263 GCF_963259705.1 Myotis daubentonii | reverse complement strand
AGATCCCCCGGCCCGTGGACGGCGTCGAGGTGCCCGGCTGCGGGAAGGTCTTCGTCGAGTTCGCCTCTGTGTGTGACTGCCAGAAAGCCATGCAGGGCCTGACAGGTCGCAAGTTCGCCAACAGAGTGGTTGTCACAAAATACTGTGACCGCGACTCTTACCACCGCCGGGACTTCGAGTAGAGGGGGGGGGGGGGGGGGGCGGGCTGGCTGGGGGCCACTCCCCTTCGAATTAAGGGTCACATTGAGTATTTAAATTCCTGATCCACCGTCTAGTCTTTTCACTTTTCACAAGCATGTGAACGTACAAAGGAAGTGGGAAACATATGCGAACTAAAGAAAACTAAATAATTGGACATTTTAGAAACATAGTAAGTTGCCTAGGATACTTTTGAAAGAACACTATTCCCCTTCTAGTCACATATATGACAGAAAAGAGCAGGTGCTATAATTCAAGAAATGGAAGGCAAAAATCATTGTTATTACGATAGCCATGCTAACTGAAAATTATAAACTATAATGTGAGTGAGGCGGGAGGTTAATAGGGATATTTACACATTTCTCTCAAAACTTCTAATTACTGGGTTCCTTTTCAGGAAAAGAATGGCTACATGATACAAAAACTATAAAACTAGACAGACTCATTAACAAAGGGATAGCCCACAAAGAAATAATTCAAAATATCTATCCATTTTCCCAAAGATGTCTGCATATAAATTTTTACAGATAATTAGTCAAAAGAATAGGAAAATAACTAAAAATTTACTTTGGAGAATAAATAAAAAGACTTTAGCTAATTGCTTCCATAATCTGTTAATATTTAAAATTATAAACATGAGGAACTCATATTAAATGCATAGTAAAATTCAGTATGAATAATATTAAGTTTATAAGTTTATAAAAGGTATACATAAAAAAGTGAATCAGATTGTATAAAAATATTTTATAGCAATGGGATATTGATTTTATAGAGGTATAGTTGTTTTGTTGTGGGTAGTTTTTGTTTTGGTCATTTGTCATTTATCTCTTTCATAGTAAATTGATTAGATAAACTGTTTTTTAAAATAAAAGGTGTATGTGATCGTTCTGATGTCTATAACATAAAAGGATGTTAGTGGTGATGGGGGATAATAGGAAAAATTAGATAATCTCCCAGAAATCTAAGAAAAACTCCAACCTCAGCAAGAAACATTAACAATGTAAACTAAAATGAATGCACTGATTAATGCTAAAAATTATTTACAGATTCATATGCACAGGTGAGAACAGAAGTCCAGAGAGGTGAGATGTGATGTGCAGAGCCTCACGTATTTGATTTCATTTTGTCAAACATTTCTCTAACACCTGCTATGAGTTAGGCCCTAGGCCAGATACAGCGTTAGTATAAGCAAGTTAGTTGGTTAATAAGAAAGCCATCCTTTTTCTATCATACAACATCTCTGAGTTAAAACTTAAATATTATATCTTTGGATTAACAAAGGGTTAGTATTCTTGAAAATCTCCTTGAATGCCATTTCTGCTTTATAAAACATGATTTTTTAAAGTGTCAATCATGTTACCTAAAATCCCATATAGGGAATTCTACATTTCTATTTAAATTTGGTTCCAGGAAATACATATGTAGTGTGTTATCTTCCCATTCAAATGGCTGTTTCTTTTATAAGATAATTAGAAGTACAGAACCCAACTGATCAAGAAAACAAGCCCAGAGAGACCGGCTACTGCAGAGTGCCTGACTCCCCTGGTCCTTCATCCAAAGTCCTTTCTGTACCGTCTGTTGACTCTAAGGAATCTAAACTGAGAAAAACAGCACCTAGGTTGGCCAGGCCATGGCACTGGAAAGAATCCCTCTGGTTCAAACACTTGCTAATGAATTCTGAAGGATGGATAGCATTGTTCCATGTGGTAATTTCCTTTTCCTGGCATACCTCAGCCAAGAAATAGTTAAGACTAAATATCTCTATAATTATTTAGATTGGAAGGCAGATTATTCCACAGTATTCTTAGTTTAAAATGTATAAAACCTTCCACTGACTTAATAAGTAAATATCTCTTTACCTAAATCCCTCAGATATTATTTTTGGCAGACAGAAAACCATAGTGGCCCCCTCTTTGATCTATTCAAGAAGGCCGGTTACATATTGGCTCTGAATCTTTGTCAGAACACTAATGGAAAAACTCAAGTGACACCCAAACTTCATTCACATAAATTTGGAAAGGACTTGCAGAGATTTAAAGTTTCTGCTTTAAAAATAAAAAAAGAACGAAGAAAGATAGAGGCCAAAAATGATTGAACACTTCAACTATGAAGATATCTCCCGAGTCTCTTAGAAAAAGATATGATCATCTTTTCTCCACCTATGTAAACATATTTGTATCCTACATAAGCATTAGGGAGGTTACAATGGCTAGATTCCTGGCCACCTGGCTGGCCTTGGAGCCTACCTAAGTTCTGGTATCTATGATATAACTTAAAGGTTATTGTTGAAAAGAAATTCTCTCTTCCTGCTCCACAATTCACTTTCAGTGTGAGGTGTTTGAAAGTGCTCTTTGTCCATCTGTTATTTTCATTACATCATTTATTCCATCTTACCTGATTCCATTCTTTTTTATTTCATGCCCATAAATTCGAATTTCCTGTTGGTCTGAAAAGAACAAACTGATCGATCGGTAACAATAATACACTGAACCAAGGCACTTAGGGCTATTATGAACCTTAAAGAGAGAAAAACAAAAGGAAGGATAGGAATATAAGCCTTCATTTCAATTACTAAAACTACAATATATGTCTATATTTCTATGGCATCATTAGTCCTATGACACTATACAAAATTATAACTACATTTTAGATTTTTAAAAGAAAACAAATATTCATCTCAGAAATTGGACAACAGGATTAACTTCATAAAGTACAAGTTAATTCATGGTGTATATTAGAAAAAATAGTCTGATAAGACTGTAGAGCACCACAAAGAAACACATTTGTAATTTTAAAATATATTTTTATTGATTGATATCAGAGAGGAAGGGAGAGAGAGAAACATCAATGATGAGAGAGAATCATTGATCAGCTGCCTCCTGCACATACCCTAGTGGGGATCAAGCTGAAACCCAGGCTTGTGCCCTGCCCCGAATGACCTCCTGGTTCATAGGTTGAAGCTCAACCATTGAGCCATGCTGGCCAGGCCATTTGTAATTGGTATATCCATATTTTTTACCTGTTAGAGAATCATGAAATCGAGCTTCAAATAGAGCTATACATAAAGCTTTGTGTAAAGATTGCAGTAGTAACTATAACCTCACTAAAAATAAAATCGCCCAGACACTTTAAGGAAGAGAGATTGTTTTTCAAAAAATAAATGGATAGGGAAAATTAATAAATTAGTAAAAAGAAAAGAGAAAGCAAGGAAGAAACAGAGAAAGGAGAACAACCTCTTTCAAAATTAATTTCAGAAGGTTCACAAAATAGAGTATAATGATGGAAACATAACATAACTGAAAGAAAATATAAGTAACTATATAGACAGAAAACAACTTTCTAAGCATAAAAGTGATAAGGAAATCACCAATTATAAGATAAATGCTTAATACTGAATAAATGAAATATATATTAAATGAATAATCAGCAAATTTTATCGATCCTTTATTATCTGCCAGTTACTATTCTAGATTTGAGAGATGTAACAGTCAGCAAAACAGATAAAAACACCTGCTCTCATGAAACTTTTATTTCATCAGAGGTAAACAGTTAATAAAAAATATAACTAAATATAACTAAAATATATATGATGCTAGACAACACGAAGGAGAAACATTAAGCAGACAAAGGGGATAAAGAATGTGTGTCAAAGATTGGGAGTTAATTTTAAGTTGAGTAGCCAACGAAAGCCTCACTAATAAGAGGAAGTTCTAGTAAAGATGAAGGAGGCATAAGAGCAAGTCAGAAGACCATTCTAGGCAAAGGAATAGCAAGTGCAAAAGCCTGAAGAGGTATGCGTAAAATGCTGGCAGTATCCAGGAATCCATGCACTGACCTCATTCAGGATATTGGGGAAATTTTTGGGGGGAGAAATGAAATGGAAAAAGGACGTACAGATACTCATATCTGGGGCATATCTAATGAACCTAGAGGCTCCCTGCTCAATTTCCCACCATGCAAGCAAGTCCCCATCCATATATTTAGAGATTTCTGATCAGCTTTTAGAGCCTAATCCTCAAATGTGAATAAACATTCATGGATCATGATAAAAGCCTGCAATATGAAATACAAATATATAAACCAAATATAAAAGTAATCAAAATTTTTTAATAAACTTCCAAAAATTCATAACTAATTTCTTCAGAGGGAAAAGTGAGTTAGTGAGTTATATCATTCAGGAAAGAAGAATAACATTATGTTAAAATGAAATTCAAAGAATAAAAATAAGAATTGTATATTGACAGCCGAAACCAGTTTGGCTCAGTGGATAGAGCGTCGGCCTGCGGACTGAAAGGTCCCAGGTTCGATTCCGGTCAAGGGCATGTACCTGGGTTGCGGGCACATCCCCAGTGGGAGATGTGCAGGAGGCAGCTGATCGATGTTTCTCTCTCATCGATGTTTCTAGCTCTCTATCTCTCTCCCTTCCTCTCTGTAAAAAATCAATAAAATATATTTTTTTTAAAAGAATTGTATATTGACAGTATCATAGGAGAAACCTATAACTGAAATAGAATGATTAGAAGATAAATATCTAAGAGTTGGAAATAAA
Organism: Myotis daubentonii; assembly: GCF_963259705.1. Lineage (NCBI taxonomy): Eukaryota > Metazoa > Chordata > Mammalia > Chiroptera > Vespertilionidae > Myotis > Myotis daubentonii. The sequence continues at coordinate 78,670,516 of NC_081841.1, read as the reverse complement.
TCTCCCAAAATGTAAACCAAAAAAAAAAAGATGGAAAATAGGGAAGAATTAACATGAAAGTTAAGGAATCAACCACTTATTTCAGGAGCTCTGATATCTGAATCACAGAATTTCTGAAAGAGAAAAAGAAAATTCTAAAAGAGAGGAAGAAAAAGAAATATTATTCCAAAAACAAAAAGAAATATTATTCCAATACTGAGTCATTTTTAAAGCTTAAAAGGTCCCATGAAGTACCCATACCCAGCCCAATAATTTTTAAAAAAAACTTACATATTCACAAAATTGCACAACCCTAGGGATAAAGAGAATAACTAAAAATATCTGCAGGAGGTTGAGGAAGGCCATATGTAAAATGTCAAAAATCAGAAAGGATTGCATTTCAAAATTCTGAAAGTGATTTACAACTTATAATCAAGGTTTCAAGATAATTACTTCCATGCACACTTTCTAGCAAAGTGTCTTTTCTTTCAAGAAAACAACTCAAAAATATAGTCAATTAAAACAAGGATGAATACATAGATTTCTGCTCAATCAACACTACAAAAAGCACTGTTCTCATGTTTGGAGCATTAAATGAGCTTTACAGAGCCTATCTCTCAAGTATGAACAAAGTTCTAGGATCAGTAGACATTTTATGGACCCAAAAAACAGAGAAATCAACACAGGAGAAACAAGAATGAAATTCTCCAGGAGGATGGTGAAGAGAAATCCCAAGTGCTAGGTGTGCAGTGGGCTCCAAGACAGCCAGTCTCAATGGGAGCAGAGAATAAAGAACTAAGAAATGGACACATCATGGAGGGGAAGGAAAAACTGAGGGATTTCCTAAAGTATCTGACCATACTGAGAAGTTTTATAGTGCTAGAGAGTTTGGAGGGGGAAAAAATAGTGATTGCTGTATAGCACATGCAGCAAATCAAAATTAGGATATTAACTCTATATAAATGCACAACGAAGAAAAATCCTCCTATATAATAAAAGGGTAATATGCAAATTGACCCTAACATCAGAACAACTGGGAATGACTGGTCACTATGACACACACTGACCACCAGGGGGCAGATGCTCAATACAGGAGCTGCCCCCTGGTGGTCAGTGTGCTCCCACAGTGGGAGCTCTGCTCAGCCACAAGCCAGGCTGATGGCTGCCAGCACAGCGGTGGTGGTGGGAGCCTATCCCGCCTCCTCAGCAGCGCTAAGGATGTCCGACTGCAGCTTAGGCCTGCTCCCCACTGGCAAGTGGACATCCCCCGAGGACTCCCGGGCTGCCAGAGGGATGTCTGTCTGCCAGCTTAGGCCCGATCCCCTGGGGAGCAGGCCTAAGCCAGCAGATGAACATCCCCCGAGGGGTCCCAGGCTGTGAGATGGCACAGGCCAGGCTGAGGGACCCCCCGGAGTGCACAAATTTTTGTGCACTGGGCCTCTAGTATTTAATAAAGAGCTAATATGCTAATTAGACCGAACAGCAGAACGACTGTCCAGACGACCTTCCAGATGAAGCCAGGCTGCGAGGGCCGGCCAAGGTTGTGAGCAGCTGCTAGGCCTGGCCGGGGCTGTGTGGACCAAACCCCTCACATGAATTTCATGCATTGGGCCTCTAGTAAAATCATAATAACCTATCAAGCTCAATTCTAAACAATACTTATATGAATATTATCCATATATGTATAATACATAAATGGAAATAAGTGAAAAAACACACATGTGATTTAACTAAAAATGGTAATATACTTCTATTAGGAGGAAGGAAAGAAAGTGTGTGTGTGTGTTAGGGTTAGGAAGGGTGATGCACCTGAGATGATTCTTCATTTTCCATAGTAAGAAGTGAGTAAGGCCTATCTTTGAAAAAAAAATAATAGCGTATTTTGAAATGTAAAATAAAAGCCAGAAAAAAACATCAAAAGAAGTTGAAGTAATTGCCTTTGAAGAGCCAGACTTCAGCTGGGGCTTGGGAGTGGAAGAAGGCAGGGATATTTTATTTTATTTTTATCTTATCTTATTTTATTTTATTTTTTGCTTTGTAAGCTTTGCTGAAATCTCTTAAACTGTGTGCATGTATTATTTTCATAAAAAGTAAAGTTGAAATTAAAGGGAAAAGAATCAGGAGAATAAAAATATGTTCATAAAGGTGTTTATCAATATATGTTTTAAAATACTGAAAATATTTTTAAAACCTACGTTTCTAAAACAGGGCATAGTTAAATAATTTGAATATTCTATAAGTTGAAACAAACATAACTAATAAAATTAGTGTTTGTCAAGGATATTTGAAATGCAAGAAAGTTCTTCATATAATATTAAGTGAAAATATAGGACAGAAAAGTATACATAATATGAGTTTAATATTATAAATGTGTACAAAACCCAGAAGAAAAAAAGTGTAAAAGGAAATATATGAAGCCATTAGCAAAGGTAACTCTTGACTTATAATTCTAGTATTATTTTTCAGACTTTTCTGAATTTTTAAACTTTTCTACAAATGAAGTGAAATCCTATCTAATAAAGAGGGGATATGCTAATTGACCCTCAAGCCATCACAAAGATGGCGACACCCACAGCCAATAAGGAGGGAATATGCTAATTTCTGCCCTGCCCTAAAAGATGGCGGTGCCCACAGCCAATAAGGAGGGAATATGCTAATTGACTGCCCCATACTCAAAGATGGCAGCACCCATAGCCACAAGATGGTGGCGCCCAGTCCCCTCAGCCACGCCAGGGCGGCAGGCACGCCTGCCTCCGAAGTCCCCCAGTCTCCTCAGCCCCCCAGCCACCCAGGGTGATGGCTGCCCAGCCACCCAGGGCCGCCCGAGGCTCAGGTAACCAGGGTCAGCTGAGGCTTGTGCTGCCAGCAGTGGCAGCAGCAGAGGTGTGATGGGGCATCGCCTTCCCCTGAGTGCTGGGTCGCCTTCCACTCCTGAGGGCTCCCAGACTGTGAGAGGGGGCAGGCCGGGCTGAGGGACCCCTCCTCCAGTGCATGAATTTTCATGCACCAGGACTCTGGTATTTCTATAATCAGGGGAAAGATGATATTTAAAACAAATGGATTTGTTGATCTGAAAGCAAATTCCACCAAGCAAAACAGGGCCAAGTAGAAACAGTATCTATTAGCTCTAGAAGCAAGTTCAGCATTGTGTATTATTATCAAAGGATAGATTATCTAGTTGACACTTTAGTCCTCAAAAGGGTGAGACACTGCACAAGATCACTTCAATGAAGGAGTTGGAAGGTGTTTGAGCAATAAACCCAGGGAGAGGGTGAAGGCATAGAGGACAGTAAGGGACTGTTAATAGGAGCCCTGTGCTTGCTGAAGGTGTTCCACCACGTCTCCCATCTAAAGAAACCTCCAATTTTTTAATCTTTATGCCTCATAAGTTAACTTTCAATAGACCTCATTTCCTTTCTGGATCATTAGGATTTGTTGTTCTTGAAAAATTTCAGGATCTACTTTTTTAAATTTGCCTCACCTAAGAGACAAAAAGAATTTATGCAACTCCAATATAATTTGAGGGGGGAAAAAAGATTCAAACAAATGACAGCTATGGAGAGTTTAGCTTTTGAACAGGGCACTCAGCAGTTTCCTGGGTGTGCTTTAAGATCCCTGAAATTCAGGGGAAGATTGTGGGCAGGGAAAGAGGGCCTGACTTCCTTCAGCTAGAGCCACTCTGCAGCTTATATTCTTGGAAGTCTCCTAAGATTCTTTTGAAGCAAGAATTCTGAAACTAAGAACTACCTCGTGAGCTCAATCATAGAGTATCAATCCACCTAGCAATTAGCTGCCTGCATCCATATACTCTAGCCCAGCCGTGGGCAAACTACAGCCCGTGGGCCGGATACGGCCCGTTTGAAATGAATAAAACTAAAAATAAAAAAGACCGTACCCTTTTAGTAATGATGTTTATTTTGAATTTATATTAGTTAGTTCACACAAACACTCCATCCATGCTTTTGTTCCGGCCCTCCGGTCCAGTTTAAGAACCCATTGTGGCCCTCGAGTCAAAAAGTTTGCCCACCCCTGCTCCAGCCTGTGCTTGCTGGAGGCTAAAACCAACAGTAGTTAGTATATTAATGCAAAGAGGCCCATTGGAAGGTCAATGGACTTTGATATTCAGCAGGGCTGAAAATCAGCATAAAATTGCCCTGCTGTGGGCTCAATGGCTCAAGAAAATTTCCTAACCTGATAATCCTTTTACTATTTACCAAACTTTACCTTTGATATACCTATATGCATTGCTAAAGGGCAAATGTGTTTTCAAGTGAATAAAAGCAGACCAACCAGAAGTCGGTGTGCCTCTTCAAGAAAGGTCTCCACCTGCTCCCCCCATGCCTTCTAAATCCATATTTCTTGCATAGCATTTTCATTGGTGCGTTGGCCCCTCTTTCAGATCCTGAACCCCCGCCATGAAAGGTTGCGGCACTCTAGCCTGAGCTCATGTAATGTATGGACTCCATTTCATAAATGCTGCTCTCCCGTTCATACTGAGGGGGGATGTTTTAAAAATTAATGCAGGTGACATGACACTGGATGTGTGAAGAAGGAAACATATATGAGTAATATGGTGGTGCCTGGACCCACCTTCTCTTCAAAATGATCAAATAACACCTGAAGGATGAGGACATCAACTGGAGTTGGCATTTTGACATCCGTGATGTAGACATTTCTGCACTACCTGAAAGTCCCTTCCACATGGGTCTAAATCTTCCTTTTCTCAGTCCTAGGCCCCATCTTGATAGAAGGACACTCAATATAGCTGCAAATTTTATCCACCCCTTTAAGTACCAAACACTCTCCTTCCCTTAGTATTCATACTCTGATTATTATATATTAGAGGCCCAGTGCATGAATTTGTGCATGGGTGGGGTCCAGCTGGGCTTCCCCAATTGGGGCCTATTGGACCGGGATGGTGTGGGGGAAGGGCCGCAGGCAGTTGGCCTGCTGGCCCCACCCCTGATCAGGTGTTGGGGGCCAACTGGGAGTGAGACCAGCCGGGTGGGTGAGGGGACCCATCAGAGCCCAGATCAGGCTGGTTGGCTGTCATAGCCACCAGTCGTTCCGGTTGTTCTGGTCATTCCGCCATTCCCGTTGCTGGGCTTTTATATAGAGAGATTTTTCTATAATTTTTCTAGTACTTTAAAAGAATAGGTTTCGCCAAAACCGGTTTGGCTCAGTGGATAGAGCGTAGGCCTGCGGACTGAGGGGTCCCGGGTTCGATTCCGGTCAAGGGCATGTACCTGGGTTGCGGGCACATCCCCAGTAGGGGGTGTGCAGGAGGCAGCTGATCGATGTTTCTCTCTCATAGATGTTTCTAACTCTCTTTCTCTCTCCTTTCCTCTCTGTGAAAAATCAATAAAATATATTTTAAAAAACAACAACTATTGCTTTAAAAAAAAAAATTAAAAAAAAATAAAAATAAAAGAATAGGTTTCACCAGAAGTAAGTCTTAAGTTAATTATACCCTAGGATCACTTACCCATACAGTGTACCGAGGCTCCAAATTACCACAGTCTTTTGCAAAAATGTAAGAACAGTTTCCTGGGAAATAATAGTAGATGCCGTCAAACGTTTCAAAGTGGTACTGTCCCCAGGTTTTGCAAATCCCATCTCTGCCATTGCCCATGTTTGGCACTGAAAAGAAATAGGGTAATACTTAGTAGAATAAAATAAATTACACCTGTTTCTAGTAAGGTTCAGTCATGATAGGTGATTCTATTGCATTAAAATAAATATTGTCTTCTCTGGTGGTCAATATTACAGGAAGAGATAACTAACATAAAATTACTGGTTGCTCTCAAAACCATTAAACTTCCCTGAAGGAAAACATGGCTTTCAAGTTGCTTTGAAGAAAGGATTTATGTTAGAAACTTTCTTATGTTTGCTCCCAAAGGAAGTTTCTGGAAGAAAGGAGGAGTAGGGAGAATGATACAGTAAAAGAAAGTGATAGTGATAAAGCAATATAATGGCTCACAAAAGAATAAAATGTCACCACCGAGCGTCCTAAAAATTATCATTGGCAGCATAGAGTGTTCCAGTCTCCACAATTTTTTCAAAAATATCTTAATAGTATCCACAGAGAAAAATAACCACTGACAAAAAAATATCATGTTTATACATCTGGGGATGGGAGCATTAGTCATCCAACGTATGCTGGAATTTAAAAATTCATGACCTCTATATGCATAACCCATGGACAGACAATAGTGCAGTGAAGGCCTGGGGCGGGGGCAGAAGTGGGGTGGAGGGGGTTAATAAAAAAGGAAAGGGAGGTACCTGTAATATTTTCAACAATAAAGGTAAATTTTAAATAAATAAAATTTTTTTAAAATCATGATTTTAAACTGGCCAAATTTTAAGCAATGTTTGTCTTAAATTAAACATCATCTCCTATTATACTCATGTCTACCTCCCTTATTACCCTTGTGGATAGACCTCTATTCTATTTGAATTTTTGAGATCTTCCCCTTTAGAATAATATGAAAATCAATGTCATTTATTGAGTAATTGATATGTGTAAAATATTTCAATACCCTATATAGAGAGCATAAAGATAGGGCACAATTATGTCTTTTCTTTTGTAATATTACCTAAATTTATTAGCCTTGGCCAACTTTGGCCTTTTTTGGGGGAAAACAGAGAGTGGTTCATTACTCAGGCAGTCTTCTTTGACAGTATGCCTCACCTCTGTTGCAAATTTTCATAGAATCTTTTACTTTATAGTACGTCACAAGTGTGATTAATGTGTATCTGTTGTGTGTTAGTCCCGTCCTCTAAACTGTAACTTCCAAGAGAACAGGAACATGTCTATATTGTTCACTACCGTATCCCCAGAGCCTAGCCTGGGATCTAGTAGATGCTCAATAAATACCCATTACACCAATGAATATTTATTGATTATGGTTGATGTAAGATCCTAACCTAGACACCATGGCTAAAAAAATTTTTAAAAAGAATCCTCTGCTTTGAAGAGCTCTCATTATTATTTCTATTTTATGTACAGAATATCCAATTAACTCAAAGTCAAAAAGAATGTGTGGCTCCAAATAATAAATCTAATTTATCAAGAAAAAGAGAGATGAATGAGAACATGGTTTTAATGGGCTAGTATCATCTAGAGTAGGAAAAACTGCTTGAGGAAATAGTAGAGATAAGTGAGAAGAGAAAGTAGGCATATATATCTATTCTTTTTTATGTTGTTTCTAAATTGCTGGGAATGAATTGTGAGCATTCAAATTAATATACAATGTGATTGGTCCAAATCCCAATGGATGAACCCTAATATAGAAAATCATGCCTTAATGTCTTCTTCAGCATCTCATAATTCTCTCATAAGTATCCCTGAAACTTACCAATCTGGCACCGTGTCCCAAGTGCCTGAAATATTTGGCAGTCACATGTACCAGCCTTAGAACAGAAAGCTCCGTTAAGGCATTCATGAGGGCAAGAACCTGAGGGACAAAATAAATAAGTTATCTCCTGGCATGCAGCAGTTCTTATAAACATAATATGTCAAGATTTAGCTTGGACTAACTGTAACCACTATTAACTCAAACAGAACGCTGGGCATCTTGCCTTGATGAGCTAAAGAATTAAGCCCATCAAAGCTTTATCTAGTTCATTTCATTACGTGTGCTGTGAAACAAGAAAGACAGGCTTTCACATCTCCAACTACCCTGAGAGCAAAGGTTAGCTTCCTTCAAGCCATTGAAAGGTCAAGTTCCCATGTAAGGAATCCCTGTCCCCAGATGATGAGATCCAGAAATACACAAGCTGCTGCTGATTCCCTTGACGGCGTTGGGCACCCGCTGCACGTCCAGTGGGGTCCTTCCCCAGCAGCAAGTGCTGTGTTAAAGAATCGCGTCCATTTCTTAGCTCAAAGGATGGGGCAAAGTATAAAACTCAAAATAAAACTCCCATTTTTTAAGAGAATGATTAAAAATTTAATTTGAAGTTCGTGTATTAATCCTCAGGCTTAATTACAAATGATGCATTTTTTTTCTGACCCATATTTAGTTCTAATGGGAGAGAAGCCAAAGTCACAGCTGGCCGTCATCAAAAATATTTTCTTTCTTTCATGGAAAGAAAACTCGCCCCAACGGATTATGTTGAAAAGAAGAAGCAAGAAACTATGAGCTCCTGAGCGAGTTTTAAAAACGCAAATGAATCGGTGAAAATTTTTCCTCTAATAAGGAGAGGACAAGAGGCAGCTGGCAAAACTCAAGCAAGAAGGATTTAAGTAACACAGAGAGAGCTAGAGGACATCTTTGAGTCCCTGTAAAGTATTACTAGAGATTGTGCCTTTCTGGAATATGTCAAGGTCATGAAAGCACTTATCTAACTGCAGGAACTGAACCACAGTTTTGCCAAAGGCAAGAATTGGGAAATCCTATTATCCTTCCACCTTAAGATCCACGGATCTAAAGTTTCTCTCTACACTTAAACACAGACAACGCTCTAAGTAGAATGTCTTAACTGAAGAAAAATGAGCTGTTCCAACTTTGATCATAAATATAGGTTAGGAATATTTTTCATGAACTTAAATGCAGGGTTTTTCCCCTAAGGGGCAATACTATATTTAAATTTTATCTTATCTCACCATCTTCCATTTTTACAGTGAATAATGCCTAAAATATTCAGGTGAACAAATGTATTTCCTTCAAAAAATATTTACAGCCCTATTTATTCTCTGAAAACAATATTAAGCCAAAAACAAAAAGTCTTGTTATTTTAAATGCAAGGAAAAACAAATTAAATTTTAAACTACTATCAGCTTTCTGCTTAACAAAAACAGGAAATTGGTAAGCAAAAAGAGGATGTCAAGGAGGGACCATGAGACAAGTAATTGCTTTAGAAAAGAAGTTTCTGATACCCAAGGATATCTGTCCTGGTCATACAGTTATCACCTTTGTCTGAGTGCTTAACCCTGCTTGTTTCCAAAAAAAGAAGTGAACCTAAATTATTACTAAGTATTTTTACCACCCTGGCTCCATTTCCTTCTTGCATTATATGGAAATAATAAAGAGTTGATTCATTATATCCCCCAAAGGGGTCTTTTGGAGAAAACAAATACAAAAACATACATGTAGCACTGACCTTTTATTTTACTCTCACCCCAATTAATAGCTTCATGGAAGAAGTATCTTGGAGATGTTGCTTCAAACTTGGAAAGAAAGAAAGAAATAAGAATTCAAGAGAATTAGATTATTTAAATCAAGCCAAACAGGCAAATTGGAAAATAGCTAAAAATACAACAGAGATTATAAGGTACTGACTTTCTATTTTCTTGAGTTACTGAGGCAATCTCAGTGAGGCAGTGGTTTTGCCTCAACATGACTTTGACATGTTCTTTATCCTATCTGACCTCAGTTCTGCCTCCCTGCCCTCCTTGGGAAAGAGCCTGGTTGGAGTCTTTATTTTTGCATTAACTGACTGTTTTGCCTGCAGAAGTAGCAGTTCTCTGATGTTCCCAAGTGCAGATGGGTCTGAGAAAATGCATGAGGCCAATGGACTGACAATGATGTTCCCACTGCCTGCAGACCCATCTGTGAAGGCGCCATCCACAGCAGCTTCCAAAGAGCTAACACTCGAAGGTTCATAGAATGTTTACATGTATTGTAATAGTCCTCAAGGCACTGCAGGGTTAAAAGCATGGATTAGTGAATCAGAGAGACCCAGATTAGAGGCCTAATCCTGTCAGTACTTACTCTTAGACAAGTTTCCTAACCTCTTCGTGCCTTCCTTTACTTGTCTGTAAAATGGGAACAATGGTACCTTTTTTATTGTGTAGTCATAACAATAAATAAAACAATTTATGTAAAGATTCCTCCATAGTACCTCGGGCACAGAAAATTAGCAAGAGAGATTTATATTAATCTAAGCAACTCAGATAAAACCTTAATACCTTTAAAGGTCAATATGGATTAGTAGCAAATAATTATGAGTTACTAAAACTAATGAATAGTGATTTTTAAAAAATATATTGTATTGATGTTTTACAGAGAGGAAGGGAGAGGAATAGAGAGTTAGAAACATCGATGAGAGAGAAACATCAATCAGCTGCCTCCTGCACAACCCCCCACTGGGGATGTGCCTGCAACCAAGGTACATGCCCTTGACTGGAATCGAACCCAGGACCCCCTAGTCCACAGGCCGACGCTCCATCCACTGAGCCAAACCAGCCAGGGCTCAATAGTGATTTTTATTCCAACTCCAAGCCAATTTATAATAATAAAAGCGTAATATGCAAATCAGACCGGATGTCCACCCAGATGTCCTTCCTTCTGGACAAAGCCACAGCGAGCAGGGACAGCGGCAGAGGCAGCAGAGGCCCCCGTCCGTGGTGGCAGTGGTGGCCCAGGCCCTTGCATGAATTTCGTGCATGGGGCTTCTAATATAGGATATGGTCTGCAGCACTGTCCTTTCCAATGGCAATTTTATGCTCACAGAATACACGCTCCAAAATTTTGCCACATAAGCGTTGGTGGTATAGTGGTGAGCATAGCTGCCTTCCAAAATTTTGCCACATAATTGTAAAATTGAGTACTAGAGGATGTTAGAAAAACTTGAAGGGTAAAGGATAAGAAGAAAGGGTGATATGAAATTTGACTCAGATGCAAAGTCCTTTCTCAATATATTCTCATCTCCTTCTTTTTTTTTTTTTTTTTAATCCTCACCAGCAGATAATTTTTCCATTGATTTTGTACAGAGAGTGGAAGGGAGAAGGAGAGACAGAAACACCGATGTGAGAGAGACACATCCATTGGTTGCCTCCCGCATGTCCCTGACCAGGGCAGGGAGCCTGCAACCAAGGTACATGCCTTTGACCAAAATCAAACCCGGGACCCTTCAGTCCACAGGCCAACGCTCTATCCACTGAGCCATACCGGCTAGGGCTCTCATCTCCTTCCTACATGTAAAGTTTTATTGTGGCATTTTCCAACCAGGTACTTTTTATTTTAACAGGCAAACCATGCCTGCTAGAAGAACTCCCACACTCACCACTTTAAGACACCTTTCTAAACTCCTTGGCCCACATCATGGTCCCAAGTTCATTGATTCCTGCTGTCATTTCTCCAGGGTTTTATCCTCACTACTTAATCTCCCCTTTTTGCCCTTGCCTCTCTCTTCAAACCAAGTCAGACTCACAATAGTCTGTGACCTTGATTATCCCCAAGACAGCAAGTTATATTCTCTCGTCAGTCTCATTTTTTCCCAGCTGCCTAAATCTAGCATAACCACCAATGTTACTGGGCACCAAAATCTTCTTTGGCTCCAACGAATTACCTCTGATGCTCACTAAAAGTGAACAGTGACTTCAACTCTGCCTCATACAGGCTTATAACCTTGAACAAATTATTTAACATTCTCAGCCTCAATTTCCCCACCTATAAAATGGAATAACAGTAACTGCCTCACAGAATTGTGAGGATTAAATGAGATGGGATAAGTAAAGTACCCAGAATAGTGCCAGGCACATAATAAGGGTTCTAAACATGTTACCTATTTTTATTATTAGGCAAAAACTGAATACATTGGACAACACTAGACTAAGGCAAGAATATATAAGTCCCTTTTTGCTCCCTATCCTCTCACTATCTAGCGTGACTAGGTCTGACTCCCTACAATGCCAGTCTCCTGGCTATCACAGCATCCTAATGACCACAGCATCCCATGTGTCAGACTATAATATTTCAACAGTGGTAGGACATGACACATGGTTTCCATTTTTCAAACAGATCTGAACTCAGAATGGTATTTTATATTTATAATTGGGAGCACTTTTGTTTTTTATGTCATATAAATAATGGCAAATAATTGGTGGTGTCTCAGATTCAATGAACAAGTTACACAGAAATGAATTCTTTACAGGCCTCCACCGGACAATGAGTTTCTACATAACAAGTACTGCTATTCATGTTTATCTTCAGCATGATCTCTTGTATGTCATCAACAAACACCAACTAAACTGAAAATAGACATTATTGAATGGGAATGGCCTGCCTCCCAAGGCTGTTTAGAACCATGTCGGTGAAAGATTCTGTGGCTGCCCCTCCCTGCATCCTCTCATTCCACTTCTCCTGCTCCTGGGTTTCTGTGCACACTGAGACCCTCCAACTTCAAACACCAGCTTCTTTTTATTTCCACCCAAGGAAATAGACCACAAGTAGGACAGACCACAGAAAGTGCCTTCCGGGGGATGATTTAAGGCCCCCAGGCAGTCGCTCTTGCCAAGGAGGAGAAGGAGCTGGTGACTAAGTATCCCAGCTTTCCCCATCCATTGGAGAAACAACTCTACAACACATTCTACACAGCCCCTCAGAGAGTCCCCAGTAAGACTGAGCCCCAGATGCCTAAAGCAAACAGCCCCTTCTTAACATAGCAGTATTGGATTTTCTGCCTTCCGAGTCTTATTTTTCTCTCTCCCGGACTGTGCACTTCCTAAATAAATAACCTGCACCTGAGTCTAGGTCTCAGCCCCTGCTTTCAGGAGAATTTTTAAATGTAATGCAAAAAGAAAAGAAAAAATGCAAGCAGTGGGTGCATGTATTCACATAAGTGATAAAAAAGAATAGGCCATTCTTCCTCCTGCTGATTACATCTCCACAGGAGGCTGAGAAGCACAGAGAAATGCAGTCTTTCAATGAGAAATCGCTGCAGCACACAAATACACCATTGAGAGAAGCCTGCCTACCCTTTCTTTGCTCATTGTTCATCTCACTGGCAACATATTTCTGAATTCTTACTTGCACAGATATCTATCCACCAGTGTTCTGTCTTCCTAGAGCAGGGGAGTGAATCTGGAGAGAGGAATGGCCTTGTAACAGATGAATTTTCAGTCCTAAACAGTGCAACACATGATTATGACTTCATTGTCCTTCTTTAACATTTATTCTTTTAAAATGTGTTCAAATATTAAATAATCCTGATGTATGTGCTTTAGTTCCAGGAAATAAAAAGGCAAGTGTCCTATTCTTTCTCTCTAAAAGAGAAATCAAAACAAGGTGAGCTCCTAACTTATTAACAAAAAGGGGGTATTAAAGTAACTACTTTGGAGTAAATTATACAAATTCTAAGACACCTGTAAGGACAATAATCAGGGTGGTACAAATGTAGTTTTACAGTTGTTCATACGGAAAATAATATAACAATTAATAAATAATACTACAAGAATAAACTCTGTGTTTCACATACTCACATCTGTAAACCTACTTTCCCCCACGCTGTGTAATCCCAGCAATAGGTCACTCCATGTGACAATTGTAGGATATGTCTCAAGGTTCTTCAATCTAGTGGGTCCAATGGAATTCAGTTTTACTCAAAAATTGGATTTTCTACTGAGTCAAGATGATGTCTTTTTGTGGTTAATTTTGTCGCAGCAGTTCTCAACCTGTGGGTCGCGACCCCTTCGGCGGTCAAATGACCCTTTCACGGGGGTCACCTAAGACCAGCCTGCATATCAGATATTTACATTACGATTCATAACAGTAGCAACATTACAGTTATGAAGTAGCAATGAAAATAATTTCATGGTTGGGTCACAACATGAGGAACTGTATTTAAAGGGTCAGAAGGTTGAGAACCACTGGTGCTGGCAAACGTGTACACAAAATTTCTCAGAGAAAGATCATTTTAACCACTTCACATGATACTTAAGTACACCACTCTTTATAGGAAAAAACAAAATATTTCCATTTCATGTACAATCCTTTGTCCATTTCAGTATACCTATCACTTGATTAAAATAAATTAGTTCTGTCTTCTAAATTGTCACAACAGCATATCAAATCTCTCTTTAATTCTTTTTAATTAACACAAAAAAATAACATTTAGGCATTTACCAGAAATGTATTGCATTTCAGCATTTGACAAAAGCCTCCTTGAATATATATGCTGTTTGCTATCTAAATGCTCAAATCTTATTACTTTCCAAAGAAATGCCTTTAAATTAGGATTCTCTCTTTTACCATCCATCTTTTATTGAAAAATGTTTTTTAAAATCCACTCATTTGAACATTCCAGCCATAGTTTGAAAATTATGCAAATATATTGTCCAATATCCTTTATATAAAAAGGTCCAGACAAAAAGACATCCTCAAATTCAGTGCTATCCCAGCCCTAAAAAAAAAAAGTTACCTCTTCAGAGTGTCTGTAATTTAAATTTATATAAAAGCTGTTTGTCAAGGACATCTCTGATGACCTTTGCAGTATTTAACTCCGATCATTTGCACCTTTCTCTGCTCTATTTGCTTGTATTTGTTCTGTTGTTATTGTCCTGATTTGGGGCTTAATTTTTAAACCCATTTAAATTTTCTGGCAAGTAGATGAGATTGAATCTCCCACAAATACTGTGAGCCTCTCAGTAGGAAACGGAGGTGAACAGCAAGTAAACAAGTAAATGTGAACTGAACATGAATTGGAGGGGCACAGAAAAGCAGTAGAGAAGTTACTTTGCCTCTTCCTCCTCCTTCCTGTCTTGTTTTTAGCATTTCATTCCCTTCCACAACGGTCTCATTGTTGAAGTGACAGCAGAGTCCCAAAGCAGGATGGATTGTTTCTCTGCCTCTCTCTCCATCTGAGGCATAACCTACCTGCGCTGCTAAAAGAGCTCTTTTCTGTCGATTTTCATTAAATCCGTTTCTGGAAGAAAACAAAAAGAACTTGTATAGTCAAAGGCCCCAAGGCAACCTGAACGAGCCTTTCCCAAGAGAGGGCTGGTGTTTTCCTCCTGATTTCCATCACTTTATCAAAGAGGTCTTTCTTGGTTTAACATTTAAAAGGTCCCCCTCCCCCTTTTGGAGGGGTTAGATTTGGGTGGTGGTGCTGTCTCATTTTACAAAATTCGGGGGAGTGTCCCCAGATCTCTCCAGTCTCTGATATAAATGAATTTTAGGAAGGAACTTCAAGATAGAGAAATAAACAAAATAGTGTAGTATTTTAGCACCAACACGCATGCTATTTTCACCACATGACTTCATAAAACTGGTGAGATAAGTATTTGCCAAGAGCACGTTCACTTTTATCAAACCTAATATTTACTCCTTTACCATGTCATAAAGGGCAGTATAGCATTAATGTGAGTAAGCACATCATACTGTGATTTACCAAAATCAATGGGGAATAGAATTCTGCTTTTCATTAAGCAGATCAGTTTAATCCAAAGAATGATTTTCATTATTTAGTGTGAGATCAATTTTATTATTTTTTAAATATATGTTTTTATTGATTTCAGAGAGGAAGGGAGAGGGAGACAGAGATAGAAACATCAGTGATGAGAGAGAATCATTGATCAGCTGCCTCCTGCATGCCCCATACTGGGGATCAAGTCCACAACCCAGGCATGTGCCCTCACCAGGAATCAAACCATGACCTCCTGGTTCATAGGTCAATGTTCAACCACTGAGCCATGCCAGCCAGGCTCAATTTTATTCTTTTTAATCATTAAACGATGTTTTACTCTATGTTAAGATACAGCACATTTGTAATCAGCAATGTACATTGATGATAATAATATAAAATGGGTAATTACTGAGTATAACTTCTTTACAAATCTTTGAATTGAAAGTAATGTCTCTTTAGTATCTACAGTCTTTGGATACCTCCAAGAACTCCTTTTATCATTAAAATAAAAGTGAAAAATAATTGCTTCATAAATAAGGAACTGAATGCTTGATAATTTTCAATTTGTGGAAATGTGTTAAAGAACTACATATAATGCCCCTATTTTGTAAAGTATTTTTTTTATTTTTATTTTTTGTAAAAGCAGATATAGTTATCTGCTTAAATTTGCTTGTTCTTATTGGCTTTATGTTTCAGAGGACATAAAGAACAAGAAATACTCACTTTGATGTTTCCGTCAAGATGGATGATGCACAAATATATCCTGCTAGAGAGAAATAAATAAATAATTATATATATATATATATATATATATATATATATATATATATATATATTCACAAATATCTTGGTCACATGTTCTAATTACTAAACAGATCATTTTAAACTAAATTCTAAGTCTCAGATTGAGTGTAGCTATTAGGTATTTTGCATTTTCTGAAAGATTTTGACCAGCAAATTCCCTGTGAGACATCAAAGTGACTGGTAATCCAGAAAGAAATAGCAGTGCACCTAGATTTACACAGAAACATAACACAGTGGGACAAGCATGAGACTTAGAGTCCAGAGATCCAAATTTTAGCTTTAGCCCTACCACTTAGCAAATGGCCAACTCCAGCATGCTACCATACATATCACAAAATAATGGTGTTAGGCACGTTCATCTCCAAGGTCCACGCCACATCTCAACTCTCTATGACATTTGTCCAAAGAGTTTCAGTCACCACTAGGATTAGAAAATAGCATCTCACTATAGACCTCACTACTCTTTTATACTTCAGTAATTTCTCCCTCTTCTCCTACAAGCTCCAAAATATACAGCTCTTTTAGGAATTATAAATTAATAAATGCTTTCCCCATAAAATATTTTTATAAAAATGAATTTACAAATCAGATTGCTATAAAATAACTGAAAATCAATTCTTAGCACCAAATGTTAAAGTCTTTCTTAAAACATCTGTTTACTATTCTTCTGTATACTGATATAAAGTTTCAGTACTCAATTTCTCTTTAGTTATAAAATTTTAAATGATTAAATTACAGAGACAAATATTTTAAATCACTCTTCAGAAGACAAATGTTAGAATCAGAGCTTCTTTCAGTACAGTTGCATAACATAATAAACGCATGATTTTAACATTTAAAGAAAAGAAAAAAAAACACAGAAGTCTCAAATTATCTACATTGTTAAGAATTTTCAAAAGAATGATCTGTTCACTGTCATTACTTCAAAGTAAGTGATTGATGGTATAAGGACAAACTATTCCTATCAGTTGCAACAAAGACTAAAATAAAATAAAGTAAAAATTTTATATGAGTTCTTACCTTGCAATGAAAACAGCAGTATATGAAGCAAGAATATACTCCAAGGTATCATTAAATTGAGTTTTCTCACAATGTTCATTTCAATGTAGACTTTCTCTCTAAAATGTAACCAAATTGTTGTTCTTTACTATGATGGCATCTTAGAAGGTTATGTATTTGTAGAGTGGTCAAATTCTTATAAATATGGCTTTGCAAAAAAGTAATTCATAAAGGAATTCCCGTCTTTCTAACTACATACAAGATCTGATGCTTTAGAAATTGCAGGCAACCTCTTGGCTGAGTCTCTCATTAGTAATGCATGGCAGCCTCTTACCTGAGCCTGTATTAGTTACACCCTACCTTGATCCTGGACATCATACGCCTTTTTAGCCTATGCTAGCCTTTTATAACTTCTAAAGACAGCAGCATCAAAAAACAGAAAACAAACAAAACAAACAAAAAAATTAACTCCTGGTGTCATTTGAAATCATCATTATTCCTAATTATTCAACTATTCTCTGTGTTTTATTTATAAAATAATTACTGTCCTTGGAAAAGGTGAAATAAAATCCAATCAATCTTTCCCAGAATGTCTACATGTTCTCATAAATTTTCTTTAAGAATTAAAAGTAAACTAAAATTAAGTGCAAATATTTTCAACTCAAGTCCCATTACAGTGTTGTTTAAATTGATATATTTATGTGTCCACAGATATTTCTATTAAACATTCTGCAACAAAAGCAGAAATAACACACAGAGATGGTATTCTAATATGTGACTTTACAAAGAAAAGAAAATAACTCATCCAGCCCTGAAAACCTTCCCTTCACACCTCATTTCTTCATCCTCCATAACAAGCACCCAACTAGACAACAAAGAAGGTCTTCATATTCGAGTAGTAAGAAGTTTCTTCTCTGGGAGCAGTTGACCATCTGGAATCAGAGAGCAGCTCGAATATTTCATAACGAACTCCATAGGAGTGACCTAAGCCCCATGAGTTACCTGCATTATCATCAGACTCATTTAATAGAGCACAGTGGTAAAGAATGTCTAACTATGGAACTACCTTATAAGACAAAAAAGCACACCCGTTTTTACTGTCTTGTACCAGACACCTCTTTTGCAATGACTTCCCAGTCTTTTCTGTAAAGTTCTAATTATTGCATGCCCAGTATCTATTACACAAACAGGTCTTTGTGCCCCAAATTTGATGATCATTTTCTCTTCTTCTATACTCTATTATTCACTTTTCATTGCTTAACTTATTGCTAATTTAGCCAACAGAAGATGTTTCCCTATAAATTCATCTTTTAAGCATGAAGCTATGCACATGCTTTACTAAAAGTATAAGTGCCTATGTACACATAACCATGCTTATGTACTCATTTTATGATTTTGATGGCTAATTTTAAATAATTTCATTATAGTTTGTGTTTAATAGATATTTATTAAATGTCTACTAGCTAGTACACTTAAAGTAATTAAATAATCACTCAAATTAATTAGATAATAAATTAATATATTTCTAAACAGATAGACTTACCTATTTATAGTTGCATCCGAAATATTGGTCCAAAAACATGTCTCTACTTAACCACAATCAAAACTATAATATATACTAGACACTTAATAAACTGTGACTACAGAATAAATTAAAAGGTTAAGCTTGAAATTTGTTTATAGAACAATAATTTTCCTCCAAAGAAATTTTAAAACTAAAGGCAACAATTTTGTTTCTGCAGAATGCTTATTGACTCTCTGGAAAGGATGGAAATGTGCATAACTAATATTCATTACTAAGTACTTTCCTTAATTTACAATAGTTTCTCTTAGTTTCATAAGTAAACCTATGGGTCAACTTAAAATATGAAGAATCTGCAAGTCATACTTTAACATGTTGTTTTTTTTAAATCTAGTAACTGCTTAACTTTTTTTAACTTAAAAAAATTCACAAGTGACACACATATGGAAAAATCCCAAATGAAAATCAAAGTTGAATTTCATGTTTCAGAAATAAACATTTTAGTAATATTTATAGTTATTTCTAAACATTAAAGCCATGTGAAAAGTATTTATGTCTAATATAAACTTAGATACCTTATGTACTTAATTCAAATGCAATAACTATGAAATTTTTACCTCCGATTTCATATAGTATCTTTAAACTTTTTATTCAAAAACATCACAGGCATTTTCAGTGGCTAAGGTTAAACATTCCTAGGCTATATTATCTGGCATTTTTAAAAATTGTTTTTATTGATTTCAGAGAAGAAAGAAAAGGGAGAGAGAGATAGAAACACCAATGATGAGAGAGAATCATTGATTGGCTGCCTCCTGCATACACCACACTGGGGATCAAGCCTGCAACCCAGGCATGTGCCCTTGACTGGAGTCAAACCTGGGACCCTTCAGTCTGCAGGCCAATGCTCTATCCATTGAGCCAAACCAGCTAGGGCTTATCTAGCATTTTTATTACTGCTTTCAGTTTTAAACTACATGCATTTAAAAATTATAACTTGTTGTGTCTGGTAAAGAAAAACGTGGAAATCATGACAGGGTGACCATTCTTCTTAAGATAGGTATAGTGTATACTCTCTTTCTATTTCTCCTCCATCTGGGCTTGTAATGGGTAGGAGATTGGTAAAGGAGAAGGGAAAGTGGCAAAGAAAACAATAAAAGAAATCCCAAGTACTTTTTTCAAATAAATACATTATGAACTCATTACATTAAATGGTAGGCTGCATGAAAATAGGCAAAATAGACTCCCATGAATAGGTACAAAGAACAGAGAGTTTAGATGAAAGATTAGACCCACAGCCACACAAAAAAGGAATTTATGACTGTGCTACATGTAGTTATTACTGTCAAACTTTAGTTGACAGCTTTTATGTTTCATTCTACTCTGACAAAGGAACTCTGGCAAAAAGTGAGTCAGCCACCAGCTTGTGAAGAGATATTAAGTTCATAAGAAGCCTGAGGCGACCACATAATGCATGCAATAAACAGTTCTCTTTCTGCTACAAGAACACTGCACATTTTCCCACATGGAATATGATCCTTAGAAAGTTGACACCTGACAGCCTATTGGCCTCAAAACACCACATTAAAAACAATTGGCAAGGATGGGAAAATGTTGGCCTCAAGTTTGTATGTCAATGACAAAAAAGGGAGGGGGTTATTTTTAATGAAGTTCATCATCTTTGGGAAAAAATTTCTTTGGTAATTTATATAACAGTCATTTTTCATTAATTGAGATCACATCTAAAGTAGATAACATTTGATTCCCATCATATCACATTCTACTAGTGAAATGCAATTATTCCTCACTTGCTTTACTAAACCCCTAACACATTTCAGGTTTAGTGATTTTATCCAGAATTTAGTTTATCACGGAGCAAGCAAAAAGAATCCTGTATCATTGACATGCTTTTCACCATGCTAAATTTAACTGCCATATTATAAGATAGTTTTGCAGTATTCTATTTATGCTTTCAGGAGGTGTGTTGCTTGGCAACTTCTGGATTGTTTGACATTATTTAATTTACAAATGGCATCTGTCTCAGTTTTTCTGAATAAAGACATGCTGTCATCGGCAATACCTGTGTTGGTCATGATTTCAAGTTAAAGCTCACCCTCATAAGTTAGTGTTATATTTTATAGGAACATTCATTTTTCAAGTTGCTATTGATTTGCAATATCTGACTGATATCTTGAAAGAAGTAATGTTCTTACAACTAAAGTTTCCTCTTGTCAACATTTTAATTTCAAGGTCAAGGTATAATACCAATATTTCTGGCAGTTGTCTTCATTCTTCATACTATTATTGCACTGTGCATGTGCACTATATAGTGTTATATAATACACCAGATATAAAATGATTTAAATAAATTTGGTTTCTCGTGTTTTCAATTTCATTTTATATTTTCGGTCATTTTAGATGTACTTGTTTTAGAGTCACTGAGAGATGATATTATTTGAATATTCAGGAGAAGGAGGAGTCTAACCTTGTTGTTTATTGTGTTTGCTTTTCACACTTAGGGTGGATTACCTCATGGATTTTGTAATTTTGATTTTGGGTTCATTTCTGGCATTTGCATTTTCCATGGGAATCCTTCACTGCCAGGGTTGAGGATGGGACCCTCCATAAAAGATTTTGCATCTACCTCTTCCAATTGCTCCAGGAATTTTGTGTTAATTTCTCAGTTTGAAGATTCCAAGACTATAAATCTAATCCCAAACCCAAAGTGAAAGAAGGCCAAGTTTAATTTCTGTTTTGTTTTTGGCTTCTGGGAATGTTCCTTACATCTTTGTGAACTCATCTATCACTCACATGGATGACTATTATATTTTATCCAGCATGGTCAAGTATTTTTTAGCTGGCACATTTTTAGATTGTCTAATCCACCATATTGCCATAAACAGAACCACCAACTATCAAAAATTATGTGTGCATCCTCATTTTTTGGTTACTACTTTATATATTTGCAACTTACCTTTTCAGCTGACTTACAAACTTGTGGTATGAAACCACCTCTGATTCACAAGTAACCACTTATCTAATTTGACTCTTCTACTAATTTTACCTAATTCAAAGCAGACAACTATAAATTTATAAACAAAGCATTTAAAAACATCTCACACTTGGCCCAGCCATGTGGCTCAGTGGTTGAGCATCGACCTATGAACCAGGAGGTCACAGTTCGATTCCCAGTCAGGGCACATGCCTGAGTTTCAGGCTCAATCACCAGGAGGGGACTTGCAGGAAGCAGCCGATCAATGATTCTTTCTAACCACTGATGTTTTTATCTCTCTCCTTCTCCCTTCCTCTCAGAAATCAATAAAAAATATGTTTTAAAAAATCTCACACTTGGAGCAAATTATTGATAATATTTTTTAAAAAAACCTGTCAAATCCCTAAATGAAAGGGCTAGATGATTTTATATAACACCAACATTCCAACTCCAATGACTGACCACCTGATTTATGATAATAGCCATTGCAGCCATTCTGGGGGGTCCAAAAACATCAGCTTATCATCTTTACCTTCCCTAAACTGGCAAGGCTGATACAGACAAACTGCCCTTGTAAACACAGCATCATTGTGGTTTTCAGCAGAATACAAATCAGTATGAAAACATAACCTAGAAGAAACTAAGCCCTTCATTGTGATTTGAGAGTCACATAAAGGTTGGATCAGTCCCCAAAAATGTTCCTCTCTTATCTTGACATGACCTCTTCCTGGGCTTCCAGCTTGAAATAGAGTCTTACTGAGTTACATGCATAATTGTTACCATTATCTTCCAAAGCTGCGGTGAAAACACACTAGTTCCCTTGGAAGGTTTCCTAGGGCTTCTCTTCTAACCAGATAAGTTTATTGGCTTTAGAATACAGTGGTGGTTCTCAAACTTTGGTGCATGCAGGAATTACCCAGGGAGTGTTTTAGAAGCACAGATTCCCAAACCCACCTACACCTGTGTTTTCTGTTTCATGTGTCTAAGGGGATTAGTCATCTGTATTGTAATAGAGAATCCAACTTTGGGGGAAATTAAATACCAGAAAGTTTATTCTAGTAGGAAAAAGGAGTGCAAGTGAATTACAAATATGGGAGGGCTGACAGATCCCATTGGAGGGGAAAGGAGCAGAGGCTGGGAAAATTAAGTGGATGTTGAAGGCCAGCCTCACTTCACACTAGGTTCTTGTGTGAAGTAGGTGTGTTACTTATATTGCCTACTCTTTTCACACTCCTTATGCAGAGAAACTCCTGCCTCTGTTCCACTGGCAATACTTCTTTATGACTCTCACTATGATAGCTTGAATATTGGCTTCCCAAAGACATCCATGCCATAATTCCCAGAACCTGTGAATGTTCCCTCCCGTGGCAAGAGAGACTTTCGGGTGTAATGAAGCTAATGCTGCCTGTAGTTTCTGTGGGTCCAATGCAATCACAGGAGCACTTACCAATGAAAGAAGGAGTCGGAGGGATCAGAGTGAGATTAGAAGATGGAAGAAGCAGCCACAACCCCAGGCTGCAGGGAGCTTCTAGGAGCTGGAAAAGGCAATGGAATGGATTCTCCTCTAAGTCTCCTGAAGAAATGTCGTCCTGCCAACATCCTGATTTTAACCCATTGAAACTCATTTCAGACTTCTGATCTCCAGACCTATAAGATATTAAATCTCTGTTGTTTTAAGCCACTAAGTTTGAGGTAATGTGTTGCAATAGGAATAGAAACAAATGCACCACATTCTCTGGTCGCCAGGGGCAAGCACTTGACACTCGGCAAAATAGTATGTGGTGGTCCTACCACTAATCTAATTAGTTTCCTCAGGTGCCGAAATAAATCAATGATAAAAGTCTCATGTGGCTTGGCTCAGTGGTTGAGCGTCAACATATGAACCAAGAGATCACGGTTCGATTCTATCAGGGCACATGTCCATTTTTCGGGCTTGTTTCCCAGAAGGGGGCATGCAAGAGGCAACTGATCAATGATTCTCTCTCGTCATTGATGTTTCTATCTTTCTCTCCCTCTCTTTTCCTCTCTGAAATCAATAAAAATATTTCTTTAAAGGATTATAATCTGGTGAGGTAAAAAAAAAATCAAAAATAATTATAAAGCTAATTATTTAATTAAAGTTGTGGTACCTGTTCTTAAAGAAAGTACAAAATGCCCTGAGGGAGTCGTGCATGAAGGGGATGTGTCAGGATTTCAAGAGAACGTTACTTTGATCCTGATAACTGGAGTTAGCCAGAGAGAACCAAGATTTTACCAAGCAGAGAAAGCAGTGTAGATGCTTTAAGGAGGAAAGAGCTTGGTAGGTTTGAAGAAATAAAGGGCTAGTACAGCTAGGGCAGGTGAGCCAGGGAGAGAATATGCAAGGCTGGGGTGTGAGAGCAGCAAAGTGAGGTCGTTCAGGTGCTTTGGGACCATTGTAAGACCCCCAGTGGACGCCTGAAACAGGATAATACCAAATCCTATACACGCCTTATTTTTTCCTATATGTCCGTAGGTGTGATAAAGTTTAAGGTGTAAATTAGGTATAGTAAGAGAATAACAACAATAATAATAGAGCAATTATAACACTATCCTATAATAAAAGTTATGTGGCCCTAACTGGTTTGGCTCAGTGGATAGAGCGTCAGCCTGCGGACTCAAGGGTCCCAGGTTCGATTCCGGTCAAGGGCATGTACCTGGGTTGCGGGCACATCCCCAGTGGGGAGTGTGCAGGAGGCAGCTGATCGATGTTTCTCTCTCATCGATGTTTCTAACTCTCTATCCCTATCCCTTCCTCTCTGTAAAAAATCAATAAAATATATTTTAAAAAAAAAAGTTATGTGAATGTGGTCCCTCTCAAAATATCTTATTGTACATTTCTCACCTTTTCACTTAACGGAAGCACTTCACAATTTCTGTTCGGCATATCCAAATTGCCAGCATCACTACTCTTGCACTTAGGGGCCATGAGTAAATAAAATAGGATGACTTGAACACTAGCACTGTGATAACATAACAGTGACCTGATAACTGGAAGTGACTGTTAAGTGGGAGCGTTTACAGAATGGATATGCTGGACAAAGAGATGATTCACCTCCCTGGCCGGAGGGCTGGGGGTGGGGGGTCAGGGGAAGAGATTTCATCACACAATGTAGACCACTCCATTTGAAACTTGAGAATTGTTTATTTCTGGAATTTTCCATTTAATATTTTCAGACCTTGGTTGACCATGGGCAACTAAAGCTGCGGAAGAAGAAACTGCAGATAAGGGCGGGGACTACGGTTCTGTGTGCTGTGAAAGACCAGGGGCAGAAAATAAGCTTCAGGTCAGGGGAGAGGGACTGCAGCTCAGTGCTCACAGCCACACCAAGGCCTCAAGGCCTCACTCACCATCCCCCACACAGCTTGCTGCACACGGAACAGCAGGGGCAGCTGCGGGTCCACCTCCAGGTCCCACCTCGCTTGTTAGTGGAGAAAGAGGCAGATTGAGTGCCCAACATTAACAGCCTGGCACCACACCTTCAAGAATGACTTTTCCAGCAATCAACTGGGCTGGACGGAGCAGACACAAGTCGACATGAAAATGGTGTGTGATGGCACAGTTCTCAAGAAGGCACTCCCCCCCCCCACCTCCACATTTTTTATTTTTTAGAGAGAGAGAGTAGAAGGGAGGGGAGAGACACACAGAGAGAAACATTGATGTGAGAGAGACACATCCATTGGTTGCCTCCTCCTGCACACCCCCTGACCAGGGCTGGGAGGGAGCCTGCAACCGAGATACCTGTCCTTGCAGGGAATGGGACCTGGGACCCTTCAGTCCATGGTCCATTAAGCCAAACCGACTAGAGCAAGAACGTCTCCTTTCTTGTTACATCCAGTGATGTGCTGGTAAATGTTCAAAAACCATCTCAGGGGAAAGGGAGGGCTAGATTGTAGCCTTTTCAGATGTCCATGGGGTAAATACTCCCACCATGGTCAATTCTGAGCTATCAGTGTGATTTCAACTGACTCATAAAATTCCTGCAAATGTAATAATTGGCTTTCATAAGCCAGTAGGAGCTGGCTCCAGCATACCCCTGTGACCCAGTCAAAAAGCCATGATAGGTCATGTCAAAATCTAATTCAAGGGAATCCCACAAACTGGTGAGTTGTTACCTGCACTTCTACCTATTAACACACATCGTGACATTCAAAGGGGTGTTACACTAACAAGTCAAATATCAGATTGAATTAAACCATAGACATTTCATTCCACTATTCAGTCTTTTATTTTATTTTTATTTAAGCTAGCTTATATCCAGGACATTGCTTTCCCTTTAACCCGAGCTTATATTTTATAAGGTAATTTTTCTTCAATTGCACTATGATTTTGACAAAAACAACACACTGCTAGCAAGTACAGAAAAGCCCTCTGCTGGCTCACGGTGGGAAGTCAGTGTGTGCGCCCAGGCTTTGGAGCATTCTTTCCCCTGCTCTGCCACGCTGAGCCACGCTGCAAATTCTGCCTTAAAATCTCATTAAGATGAGAATGGCTGAGCTGTTTCCAGTAGATTTCATTGTTAAAACATGAGACTTGTCAGCTTATAAATCAAATTATACTACATTATTCCAGAGATTAGCTACAATTGTCTAAAGAAACTTTTATAAACATCAAACTCCTTTTTAAGAAATACATTATGAGATGTAGAAGGAGAGGAAGAAGTGTCTACTTGCTGGAGACATTAAAAAATTACATTAAAAAGAAAAATGAGGTTTTTGTAGTGCATTTTTTAAATAGCAGGGTTAAACCAGATGCTTTTGAAAAGGAATTTGAATGGATGAAAAAATGTAAAGGCCTTTATTATATCACTGTTATTTTAGTCTGACTTACATAATTCTATGGCTGTTATTTATACTATTTTACCAGTTTTGAGGTCCCCTCCCCCATTTCTAATAGGAAAACAAGCCAAGTTTATTTGTTTTATATAATTTTTAAGATTTAAAAAACAATCTGGGCAAAATAACCTAGCATTACCTTAATTTTAGAATGCTCTCTGGTATAATACATAAGGGAAAACTTTTCTCATTTATTACAATAGTGTTGTCAGATTATTCTTACTAGAATTTAAAATTTGTCATAGCCCAAAAGATCTAGAACATGTTATTATATTATGTTTCAGTTGGAGCAATTAGAAAAGAGTATCTTTGTTTTTCCTTTATGAATCAGTCTTAAGTTACTCTTGGTAATTTAAAGTTACTCTGTTGTGTGATTTGAATTTCCTATAAAAATAAAAACTCGCTTCATTGTCTAGTAGATAATAGTTGCGGGAATCACTTAAGGTTCTTTAGTTTAAGCAAAAGGGGGATTATGAGGTGATTAGAGCTCTCGCAGAACTAATAGGAAGGTTGAAAAATCATGCTTAGATTTTGCAATATATATGCATATATCAAATCATTACACCATGCACCTTAAACTTATACAATATCAGAAGTCGATTATATTTCAATAAAGCTGAGGAAAATAAAAATCATACTTAGGAAAATGAATATTAGGTTAACACCTAAGGTAAATGAGTT
Source organism: Myotis daubentonii (assembly GCF_963259705.1). Classification (NCBI taxonomy): domain Eukaryota; kingdom Metazoa; phylum Chordata; class Mammalia; order Chiroptera; family Vespertilionidae; genus Myotis; species Myotis daubentonii. The sequence continues at coordinate 78,643,562 of NC_081841.1, read as the reverse complement.
TCAGCTGTTTCCTGTTTCCTTACAAAAACTCTCCTTAAGATTTGAAATCCCTCAAGTGGCTGATTAAGTCACATGCTTAACTCTTGCCTATGTAGAGGCAGTTTCAGGGGACACCTCAGCTTCCATGACTAGCTTTCAAGATTCCATGCTGTTGGGGTAATGTAATTTCCAAAAGAACGTCAGTGTTCTTAGGAAAAGGGAATGGATGCTAGACAGTCAAAACAGCACACGTTTGCTACACTGCTTATTCAGTTTTGCGCCAGCATTAACTCCATCAATATAAGAGAAAGACAACTACTTCTCTCAGTCTCCGTTTCTTTAATCATAAGAAGAGAAGGATGCAATCAGTAGTCGCCAACCTTTCGGACCTCACGGACCACCAGTGGATGGTCCTGTTTTCACCACACAAGTGTCTGTATGACTTAGCCACTGGAGCTGCCTTTAGAAAAAATGCTCTAGACCAGCGGTTCTCAACCTGTTGGTCGCGACCCCTTTGGGGGTCAAACGACCCTTTCACAGGGGTCGCCTAAGACCATCGGAAAACACATATATAATTACATGTTGTTTTTGTGATTAATCACTATGCTTTAATTATGTTCAATTTGTAACAATGAAATTGGGGGTCACCACAACAAGAGGAACTGTATTAAAGGGTTGCGGCATTAGGAAGGTTGAGAACCACTGCTCTAGACAAAGGGACTGCTCCTAACCCTTGTCCTTCTCAGTCCTCACCATGCCTCCCCTCGGCTATATTCAAGTCTTTCAGAGAACATTGGTTGTCACTTTTCTGGCTCTTGCCCATGTCTCCAGAATGCAGTGGAGCTATCTCACTTGGAAAACTTAAAGTCAAAAAGATTTTACTCCAGCACATGTGAGAATAAGTTCTGTTGTCTGAAAGGTAACATTCCCTTCATCAAAGAATAGATGTTCCCGGTAATATAAGCTAAGGTTAAGAATACATTATTTTCTGTTTAAAATGAAGTTCTTAAAATTTCTTTCGCAAAAGGAAGACTTGTTTACCTTAACAAAGAAAAGGCCTGGTGCTCCATCTAGAGGACGTTTTGTATTTTCCAGATGAAGGTGTTAGAGGGTCTCTTAGAGATGCCCAATCCTCTAAACCTGCCTGGGATAATGCCACCAATTTTCTAAAACTCACAATATGTTTTTAAAACATTTGAATAAGCCCATATGGTGCAAGAGTGAAGATGGCATTTTCCTCATCTCCCAATTTCAACTGCGGATTGTCAAAATAATTATTTTATTATTTTTATTCATAAAATGTTTGGATACTATGTACTCACTACACTTACTTTTTGGAGTCTTATGGTTTAAAATTTTTAAATGATTTTTAACTACTAGTTTTTAGTCATTTTCATCAATTATCAGAAGCTTTTTTTATTGACAGATATTTTCCCTAATTTAAAATATAATAATACATTGGGCAGAAACATACATGCTCTTCACTTAGAATTACACAGCATTTTCCTTCAAAAAGACCTGCTTGTTGAGAGAACATGCTATTTTTATATCTAGTGACAAGAGTTTCAGTTGGGCAATGCTTCAAAAAATCTTGGAGAAACTCCCTTTTGACGTAAAATCTAGGGCCTTATTTTAATGAGAGCAATTTTTCCAGCATGGAAATTCACTTTTAATCAAATGGAGCACATACACAGCCCCTATTTTCCCATAAAATTCTGTGAGAAAGTAAGCATATGGTGAAGCAAAGAAGGAGGAACCAGGAACAAGGACCGGGAAGAGAATTCGGGAGCGGGGAGGAGGGGCTGGAGGAGGGAAATAGTGGCCATGAGTCCATCTTGAGACCTCTTTCCCAAACAATTTCCTACATGGTCTTGAGAATAAATCGTGGTTCTTCTGAGAGATGCCTAATATAATAATTTGTACACATTAATGAGTTTCTTGGAAGCAAATCTGGATGAAATTTCACTTTAGATTTCCTTCACAGAAATATACATTGTGCTGAAGTGTGCCACAGCCTTTAAAACTGGTATAGCGGTCCCAGTGCTCTCTCTTGCCATGTGAACAGAGCTCAAGCTACTTTGTTCCGTGTCACAGAGCCAGTGAGGAGCAGAGCTGAGACTAGAACCCATCCACACTGTTCACCTGAGCCATCACTTTCTAGCACAACATAATCATAAGAAAACTAGTCTGACACCAAAGCCTTTACAAAACCAGTTGTCATTAAAATCCTAATATCCATCTTAGTAAGAGGTCAACCACTTAGATGTGGTATTCTTATTTTGAAGGAGAAATAATAAACAGAATGAAACTTTATAAATTACAACCGTATTTGGTTCTTTTGAGTAAATTTGAATATACTAAGGAACGCATTTAATGATTTTTAAAAATTCATTTAGCATTTCCCTGCCTGTTCCAAAATGTATCTGGGCAGTATCCAATAATTTTAAAGCCACAATATAAAACATATGAGAGATGTCTTATGGCCAGGATGGATCTATCCTAGAAGATAAAGAGTTATTGGCCTCATCCCTGCGGTGTGGCTCACTGGTTGAGCATCAGCCTGTGCACCAGGAGGTCACCTGTTCCATTTTCTGGTCATGGCACATGCCTGGGTTGCAGGCTTGATCTCCAAAGGGGCATGCAATAGGCAGCTAATCAATGTTTCTATCCCTTTCTCCCTTGAAATCAATTAAAAAATATTTTTTAAAAAATGAGTTAGTGGCCTCAGGCTGCAACTATTCCCCTCTCCTCCCAGCCCACACCCTGTGCGAACAGAAGGCAGTGGAAGGCTGGCCATGCCCTGTTCCCTGTAGCCTAACCAAGGCCCCTCTGCACGAGCCTGGGAAAAGCAAGAACCACAAAGAGAAAAAAAAAAGAGAACTATTTTTAAAAAGGAACCACTAAGAATACTAACACTAAATAAAACTTGGATTAATTCTCAGACTGAGCTGCAAGGGTTCACTTTGCCCATGGTTTCAAACTGCAAACATTGGTTTGATGCCAATGATACCTTGATGTCCAGAAGAAAAAGAAGATATCAGCTTTAATTACTTTCATGCCTCTTTGAATTTCTTTTTATTACGTCTAAGCATTAAAATATTTTTAAATTGTACTAGTTGAAGCATGTGTTTTACTGGACAGGGAAGGCTCTTTTGTGGGTCGCTTAAGATTCAGGGTACATCCTGTTCCCAAACAAAATAGCTCAGCAAATATTAGTGCATGCATAGAACAGCCTAATAAGTCGCATCCAAATATAATTTCAATGAAGATAGTTGCTATGAATGCTGTTTTGTGCCAAAATAACTTACAAAAACAACAGCATTGTTATATATCCAAATTTAAAAGGCAGGGCCTATAATATTTCAGACTGCTATAAAAATGGTGCCAAAGGAGCTGTGACTAGCTCCAGGAGCAGCCACAGTCAAGAGGCCCTGTCAACCTATGTGTCCTATGTCCAATCACCCAAGCTATGCTGGAGATCTAGTCAACCCTCGGGAAGAAGTAGAAACAGTTTTGGTGAGTCTTCATTACATTCAGCTGTTTCTACCCCCTCCCCCCAAAACTCCTCCCATATTGCTACCTGATTTCTTAGCTTCACTCAAAACTACTTTAAAGCAAAGAACACCACCCTAGAAGAAAGATGGGGATCCATCTTGCAGAACCCCCACCCAGACCAATAAAATGTTATCCTCTGTGTGAGGGACCCAGGCATCAGCTTTGTTTTTTAATCTCCCCAACTAATTCTAATACAACCTTATGGATGGAGACACTCTATGGCCAGCATTCAATAACATGACTTTTGCAATCAATCCCTTTTGGTCTCCCAGACAAACATATTGTACTTTCAGAAGCTTCCTAGAAACTTGCTTTTTCCAAGAAATGAATTAACACTAAACAATTTTTTTTGCTAAAGGAGGTGGGCGAGGTTAAAGAAGAAAGAAAAGCAGAAGAAAGTCAATTTTATTATTATGAGTCTTAACCAATTCCCAGCTGCTGGGTCTTGTTTGGTCAATTGGTCAAAGACTGAATTCTCTTTGTTTTACTAAGAAGCATGCTTCAAAGAAAATAAACATTAAGTTGAAGACAGTGTTGAGTACAAAGATTATTCAACTGGGATTCACATCATCTGAATCATGTTTAGCAGTTAATAGTTGTGGGACGTGGGACCTTGAACTTATCACTCTATGTCTCATTTTCCCATCAGAAAAATGGAATAACATACTTCCTTCTTCCAAACTCTCTGTTAATGTGAGTACCTATTTATGATTCATTCACCCATTGTGGTGAGATTTATTTAATGTTATTAAACAATGATACCTCAATAAATTTAATTTTTAAAAGCACAAAGATAAATGAAAACAAAAAAAAAAGTGGTGTAGACTTTTTCCTTATGTACTCACATAAAGACATTAGATTAGGGAGACCAAATTATAAACTCCTTGGAAGATTTAAAACAGATAAAATAATTAAAGCAATGCTGTGGGAAAGCTTTACCCAAACTAAAATACTGAAAGGTCTGTGGAGGATCAATTGTTTATGATCCTGTTCTCTGGAGACTGAAATTCTTTGGATACACCAGATGGTTTTATTTATATAGCAAAAGTTCAGCTCTAGTGAGGTGCTGCTGGCAAATTCACACACAAATAAAAGAAATTACATTTATGAATGTATACAGATCCTTGTCCGCAAGAGAGATTTTCCATTGTTTCTTATAGACCTTCGAATAAATTTTATATTATAATATGAAAGAGAAGGGCCACCACATTGAAAAGGAGTATCAGTCTCCCAATATAGCAAAGTAGTCTGCAAATCCAAAACTTAACACAGGAAAGTTGCAGACTTTTGTAGATCTCCTCTATCCAAATGCTGGGCAAATCTCACTTAATTTACTTTTTGATGTCCATATATTACCCTCCATTACTGAAAATGAAAAAGAAGGCCCCGCCCTCTCCCCATCTGAATATTTCAAGCTGCATCCTGTGTCAACTCCTGGCACTGAATCAGCCTTGTGAGCCCAATTTAGAGCACCTGGCAGTGGTCCAATTCATTGTGGTTGCTTGTGGTCCCCAGATCAAGTTTCAAAAAAGAAGGGGCAGAAATCCGGTGACCTTCTCCAGATAGTAGAGAACAGCTCTGGTCATGACTGACACCTGATCTTTCTGCTAACATTAGCTCCTAATCAAAGTCGGTGCCAAGAGCGCTTCAGACACCAGCCCACAAACCTTTCTGTCCTCCTCCAAGAGGTGTGGAGCGTCCTGCCTCCCGCTGGGTTTCAGTTTTGGAACGCCTTTCCCTTTCAGATCCAAGGAAGTTTGGTTTTATTGACATTTGAGATAAAACTCGGGCCTGCCTTAATTGAGCTTCCCTGTTATTTATAGTGCACACCTATTTGCTATTCATTGTCTTTTATACCTGGTGAAGTACCATGCGATTCACAGCAAAGCTGTGGTTATATAGCTCTAAAATTAACAACCCTGGACATTCATATAATGAAGATACCTCATTCCCTCATCTTTTTTCTGGGCATCTCTCCTCCTGTCATCCTTTCTTAAAAATGTGACCATCACTCTTCCTGGGCTCCAAGTCATCCTCCTTCTCTAACTTCTCCTGGATCCTCAAGACTGGCTCAGATGGAGTCACAAACTGGGAACCCAGGAAGGTCTAGAGAAGGAGCTTTACCTTCTAGGCCAGCCGTGGGCAAACTACGGCCCCTTTGAAATGAATAAAACTATTGAAAAAAAAGACCGTACCCTTTTATGTAATGATGCTTACTTTGAATTTATATTAGTTCACACAAACACTCCATCCATGCTTTTGTTCCAGCCCTCCGGTCCAGTTTAAGAACCCATTGTGGCCCTCAAGTCAAAAAGTTTGCCCACCCCTGTAATCTAGGCCAACCCCATTATTTCTTACTTGACCGAATACCGAGTTCCAGTGTGAAATAAATGATCTTGTCGCTTGCCTTAGTATCCCTTTAATTAGGAGGCTGTCCTTAACCTTCCCAGGTTTTTAGGGAGCACTTGTTCTTTGCTCATCCTCTAGCTTTTACCAAAACATTCTCTCTTGAGGCCCGAAGATTCTTGGAGCTCTGGAAGTGTTCAAAGTAACTATTGGTTTTACCCCAGCTCTAAGTTTACACATAATATATTATTTGAATCCGTAGAGTTCCAAGTTTTCTATACAGAATTTTATCTTGTTTCTATCTCCCTAAACAAACAATCTTTGAAGTAGATAAAATGAGAAAAGAGGATGGAATTATTTCACCCTGCCTTGTTTGTTTCCATGAGGGTTCTAACCAAAAGGAAAAGATGAGTCACTCAGCTTCATCCCCTATTTGGTGCTTTGGACTCTGGGCTATTGTAACCAAAAGAGGGCAGCACTCCATGGGTTTTGAATTCACAGGAAGCAAAACCTTTCAAACAGTTTTTAATAGAACTCTCTCCGTGAGCAAAGCACTGCACCCTGTGTTGTGTGGGATACAGAGATGACTAAGACACGGCTCTAAACACGCAGGGCCAGGGAAGAGGGAAGCACTGGAGGTAGCAATGAGAACAGAGCTATGTGTGGAGAAGTGGCGAAAGGTAAATGTGGAAATAGAAAATGAGATTAGATCGGGAGGGTCCTCTGAATATCAGGCACTTACCCTTTACTTGAAATGAAACAGGGTGCCACTCAAAAAGTTTTGAGTAAGTGGCTAATATGATTAGAAGATGTTTGGAGAAGATATATTTGGTAAGAATGTCCTGGAGAGATGGAAATAGGGTGAGACCAAAGGTCAGAGGAAAATAATACAAGGGATATCCCAGAAGTGATGAAGATCTAACCCAGAGGGAAAGTGGCGAGAATGGACATATACAGTGGGGCCTTGACTTAAAAGTTTAATTCGTTCCGAGACCGAGCTGTTAAGGAGCTCGTTAAGGAGCTCAAATTTACTCTATCAACTCAATGCAAAAAATCAGCGGAGAAACAGCTGGTATCTTAAAAAACTCGTTAGTCGGGACACTCGTAAGTCAAGGCCCCACTGTAGTAGAAACTTTAAACAAAATTGGGAAGACAGGAGAAAAGAACTTTGGAAAATATTTTCCCTTCAGGGAGAGTAAAGCATCACTGTGTTACCAAGATGCGGGGCTGTGGTGGGGTGGGGGGGCATATAGGATGGAAATACAGGCATGGCATGACCTCAGGAACTATCTTGGACAGAAGAAGGAGCCCAAAATGCACTCCATCCTCTTTGCTTTGTTCACCTGAACATACGGCCAATGGCAGATTTAGTGTTGGACATGATAGCCTGTCCTCTTGGTTTTATATGACTCAGCTTATTTGACCCTTTATTCTAATCTCGTTAATGTATATTTTATGGTCCTGCTCCTCAAATCCTTATGTGAATAAATTGGATAAACATCAATTAATCAATCCTGATTATTACATTTTTATATACAGACTTAAAAACACAACCATCTGGAGCAAGAGAGTAGGTTCATTACGTAAAAATGCATATCACTAACATTTACTGAAAACTTAGAGATAGAGATAGAGATAGAGTTATCACTTCATTTAATCATATGAATAATAAAATGACTTTATGCAGTCATTTTATTATGTTTCCATTTCACAGATGAGGAAATTGGCACAATGACATTGATTAACTTGTAATATAGTAAGGGGCAGAGCTCGAATAACAACTCAGACATCTACACCTACTGCCCCCCCTGCCCAGTTTGCACGTATCATTGTGCTGTCCCCATTTTCCTGATTTTTCTCTATCTGTCTCATGTTCCACTTTAGGGGCCACTTTCTCATGTTAAAGAAACACTGGCCTCTAGAGCCAATGTCTTCAACCAGAAAGCTTTGCTGCCTCGATGTATATAGAGTAAGAATTAGCAGGTTTAAGAAAAAGGCACATTATTTCATTTTTTAAGAGTCCTATTATATCATTGAATCTTACATCTAGAATTTCAAGTCTAAACAACTATAGAACCATAGGTCACCAAGCCTTTGGGTTATACCATCTTAGACTGTTTGCTAGAGGCAAGTAGCAAATATATATTTGTGCAAATTTGAAAAAGGTACACTTTCTCAAGTTACTTTATTTATTGGGAAATAGTCATATTATTAACTATCTTAGACATTTTACTGTAAAGTGATATGCATATAGATAGATATAGTTGATGATAGAGATATAGAGATAGAAATAGATAGAGATAGAGATAGAGATGCATACACATATTTTGCTATTACCTTTGTAGGACTGTCATCTCCAATCTGAGCCATTGCATTAATTACTTAATTGGTCTCCCTAAGACCACCCTGTCGATTGCACAGTTTGAGCCCTGCACAATCACCACACTTGAGATGAAGGCACCATTTACATTTGTGGCTTTAGAGATATATGTATTTTTTACAAAAAAAAAAAAATTCTTCACAGTAAATGGCTGTTATAAGAGAATCAATAATACAAATATTTTCCAGTAAATAAAGTACTTTGAGAAAGTGTACCTTTTCCTAATTTGCATAATAGTTCCACATGGGCTCATAATAGCCTTGGATCTCCCTGTTTCTAATGTTCCCTCCAAGCCATCCATCCACTGCTGCGTAGTATTCTTCCCAAATGCAAGCTTTATCATGACTCTCCTTCAGTGGGGTGCAAAGATCTTCATTATCTGCTCCTTGGTTTAATATAACCATGTACTACTATTTAGTTTTTATTATCCTGGGGTGATGCAAGTTAGCATAAAGAGAATTTGGGGGGTCGTGCAACTAGCTGTCTCTATGGCCTGCAGTCTATGCTGCTGCCTGCTGGCAAGCTTGCACGTAGAGCTGAGCTGCTTTGGCTGCATTTGCTGATCCCCACAGAGACTCTATCATAGATTTAACTGAATTAAATGGGAAATTTTGAGGACTAACATTTAAGAACAGAAGTATGGGATTGGAGCCCTACTTACAGTGGCCCTGGGTTGTGTGTCCTGGACCAGACCTAGCTGTGGATTTCAGATTAAGTCGTGTATTCAATCCCAGCGTGTCAGCTGTGTGCCCAGCTCAGGAGAATGACTCCTCCCTGTGACTACTGGTTGTATGTCTCAACCAGGCATTGGCCCTAATTCGGTAGAAAGCTCAGGGGAAAGGCTGATACACTGTGGGACACACAGACCCACTTATGTTGTATACAGATCACTGAGGGTTGGTCACTTACTCAAGGAAGAGTAATCACCATGAGGCATGAAGCTGTCACACTCCTAAAAGCAGGTGGCTCACTGGGACCCTCAAAACGCCATTGCTGATGCTATCGCCTATGCCTCTATTGCCAAAAATCCCTGGTCCTTAGGGTTATACAGGAAACACCCATGATACTCCGTGGCGCTAAATTTGAACATGGTACCCCTTGTACTCTCAGGACAGTTACTGCACATAAAATAGAGGACAAATCCATATGCCTCATTTTAGCCTCAGAAAAATTGCCTTGCCCCAGCTCCCCATAATCATGGCACATCGATGGCATCCTCCTCCAAGGAGATTCACTTGACACACTCGTTCAGGGAATAGAAATACTCACAAAGGGGCTCACAAAAGGGGTGGGTCATTGACCCATACATGGTTAAATTCCTGAAAAGTCATTGGTAAGCCGAGGGCCACTTCATCCCTGACTCCAACAAGAAATAGCTACTGACCCTCTAAGCACCCAAAACGTTAAAACAGGCTCAACATATTTTAGACCTTTATGGGTTCTGAAAGCTACATATTACTCATTTTAAATTTTTCTCTAGCCCACTTACACTATTGCTCATAAATTTACCCAAACTTGAATGGTACTCCCCACAACAAAAGGCTCTAGACTAGAATCTGTCCAAATTGCAGTAGCATAGCACTTTTCTCAGTGTTCCCCCGGAGACGCCTTCATTGTAGAGGCTTTAGCCACCTCCTCTAATGATTTGGAATCTAGGGACCATCCATGATGGTCATAACGTGCCCATGCACTGCTGGTGTAAAAATGGCTCTCTTTGGCCACACACTATATGCCATTGGAGGGGCAATTGGTGGCTGCATTATGGGTTGTCCTGGAAATAAATGCTCTCACACGGCTTGACTGACTTTTCATACCCAGCTGCTAAGTGTGCCCTGGTAGGAAAGCTGCACCCTGAAAGCTCAGCAAGGCCACCAAGCCTCCCTCACTAAAACAGAAGTGATATCCACAGGGGACAGGACCTTCTGGCATATCCCACCTGCAAGAGGGGCTGGTCTCCCTATCTTCAGTCCCTTGCTAGATGCCACAGTTCTGGAAGAACTTGGCTACTTGGAGACTCCTTGGCTACCTGGAGGAACAATTGTGTGAATAGCAAAGGAAATTTGCATTGTGTTTTATGGACAGCAGCACCACCATCCAGTGATGGATGCTCACTGGAAAGCCACTGCTTTAACTAAGATGTCTGGAATCATAGAAGGAGCCCAAGGGTCAGCACAATTAGCCAAACTTCACACACAGGTTGCTCAATGCCAACAATTGGCACCGTTTGCAGATTTTTAGAGACTCTTGAGCCAATGTCATTGGTCAGTCCCTTGAGTCCAGCAACAACAATTCCTTATTCAGGGCTGCCTCGTTTCAGGTAAGGAACTCTGGGAGTCTCTCGCCTCACAGATACCCACATTATAAATCAAGATTTCTCACATCTCTGCACACATTAAAACCACACTGTGAGGTCTCACTAAGACACTCCTTATCCCCTTCAGAGTTCCAAAATTTACTGAAAGTGAGCAAGCTGCTCATTTTACTTCTCCAAATGCATAATGCTGGCTCTTGTAAAGAGCATTTAACAAAGCTTCCACCTTTCTTACTGCCCCAGGAAATAGGACTCCGAGTGCCATAATGACTGACTTAAACAAGCTCTGATAAAATTAAATGAAACGTGGCCCATTTCAGTCATCAGTCAAACATCAGGGGTGGGTAGTAATTAAGAGTCTTAGTCCATGGTTGATGCCTGACTGCTGACAGCTCTCAAACCTCGCCACTCTACTTCCCCTTCTGTCCCGCATGTGGGCAAGCTGATAAGAAAACTTTCTCTTTTGGCGCCGGCAGGAAGTTCAAACCATGTAAGCCTGCTCCAGGCAGTTGTTACTTTACCCAGGCCCCATCTCCTAATCACAATAAACGCCAAGCCAGTCTCCTTTCCCTGCCCTCACAAGCTATTTTAAGACCTCTTGGGAGCCTGCCTCATTGTGTTAGTAATAAACCTTTTCACACCCACAGTAGTTTCTATGTTATATCCCAGTTCTCTATCGTGCTTGGAGTCTACCTGAAGCTTCCACTTCTAGAACAATAGTTAAATAAAAAGAGTCATAATTTCTATAGTAGGTAGAGAAAGGTAGCTTTTGAAATACAAATGTACAAATAGAAAATGTAAAATGGTCCAAATCACTTTGGAAAACAATTTTTTTAAAAGGTAAATGTACACCTATGACTCCATCCAACAATTCCATTTCAAGGTTTTTACTCAATAGATATGAAAGTGCCCTAACCTGTTTGGCTCAATGGATAGAGCGTTGGCGTGTGAACTGAAGGGTCCTGGGTTCGATTCTGGTCAAGGGCATGTACCTTGGTTGCGGGCTTGATCCCCAGTAGGGGGCATGCAGGAAGCAGCTGATCGATGTTTCTCTCTCATTGATGTTTCTAACTCTCTATCCCTCTCCCTTCCATTCCATAAAAATCAATAAAATATATTTAAAAAGAAAAGAGATGTGAAAGCATCTATCCACACAAAAATTGATGTATGAATGTCTATAGAAGCTTTATTTGTAATAGCCCAAAACTGAAAACAACCCAAATGTCTATCAATAGGTGATGGATCAGCAAATTGAAGTATATCCATTTTATGGATATATCTCAGCTATAAAAGGAAAAATTATATATACAAGAACATGGATCTCAAAAAAAGTTATGCTGAATGAAAGAAGCAGACTAAAAAGAAAACACACCATATATATTATATTTTTGTAAAATTCTAGAAAATGCAATCTATAATGACAGAAAGCAGATCAGTTGTTGCCTACAGGGTTCCTAAAGAGGGCAAAAAAGAGAAATTATCAATAAGTACAAGAAAAAATTTGGAAATGATGGAAATGTTTATTACTTTGTTTGTGGTGATGACTTGATAGATTTATACATATGTTCAAAGGTATCAAATGGTATACTTTAAATGTGCAATTTGAAGCATGTCAATTATATCTCAATAAAACTGTTTTCAAATGATACCTGTTTGGAAGAAGGTATTATACCAGGGTGAGCAAAATTAGGTTAGTAATAATAATAAAGAGTATAATAATTAACAAATAAATGAATAATAACACAAGAATAAATTCTGTTTCATGTCCTCACAATTGTAGACCTGCTTTTGCCTCCCCCTGTATATGTGAAATGGGGCTTCAGAAAATGCAGCGAAGTCTGAAAATTTCTGAAGATAGGACTCTGAATATTCCTATTGGAACATGAACATTAGCTGGTTAACTTTGAGTGAAAATTACAGCAGATAGAAAATTGGGATTGCTACATCATGGCTAAAATGTTTTTATCGCCTCTAAAGAAGAGTGATTAGTGAGTGTAGATACTATAATCAGCCACTTATAAGCCTACATTTACTGTTTAAAAACTATCTTTAAATCATTGATAGCTTTATTTGTGTCTTCTGAATCAGCCTCAATTCTTCCAAAGTGTTATTTTAAAGAACTCCATTCCGCCGCTGTTGAAATAGAAAGCATATCTGAGTAGTTGCAATGAAACATCTTGTTGTAGACAAGAGCTATTTCTAACTGAGCACAAGGCAAGACACCAGTCACCCTGATACTCCTTCCGTCACTAGCCCCAGACAAGGGCCATAACTGAAGTGAAGTTGCCAAGCCACCCAGTGTGACACACACTACAGAAGAAGAGCTTAATATGAAAAAAACTCAAAAGGCAGAACCTGCAGCGCCTAAGGATGCATGGGCCTCCGTTCATTTAATTGAATAGAGCCAGTCATTATGGCACTCTGAGTCCTGTTTCCTGGGACCAGTAAGAAAGGTGAAAGCTTTATCAAATGCTCTTCCAAGAGCTCAGCATTATGCATTTATATGGAAAAGTAAGAGAACTAGAATAACCAAAACAATTCAAAGATCAAAGTTGGAGAACTCACAGTACTTGATTTTTCAGACTTACTATAAAGCTACAGTGATCAAAACAAGGTGGTATTAGTGAAAAGAAAAAGGTCAATAGAACAGGATAAAGAACCCAAAGGGACATAGACACAAATATAGTTAGTATTTGGTAATGGTGCAAAAGCAATTCACTGGAGAAAGGATTTCTTTCAACAAAGGGTGCAAGAACCATTGGTTATCCATATGCCAAGAAAGAAAGAAAAAAAGAAAGAAAGAAAGAAAGAAAGAAAGAAAGAAAGAAAGAAAGAAAGAAAGAAAGAAAGAAAGAAAGAAAGAGGGAGGAAGGAAGGACCTTAACCTATACTCAATGCTTTATACAAAAAAGAAAAAAGAAAAATGAATCATAGATCTAAATGTAAAACTATAAATTTGTAAAAGACAACAAAGGAAGAAGGAAGGGAAGGACGAATACAGAACCCTAATTAACATCTGCTACAGATACCTATTCATTTTCCTAATTGCTTAGAGAAGGTTTTATTCACCAAACTGAGAGGAGCTTCTCAACAATTCATTCTCTGTCCAATGAAAGGAGAGATAATAATTTCCAAGATGTCTCTAATAGGCATCTATTAAATGCTATTCTAATCATTGCTCAGTGGTTAGAGCAGTGACGGCGAACCTTTTGAGCTCGGCATGTCAGCATTTTGAAAAACCCTAACTTAACTCTGGTGCTGTGTCACATATAAAAATTTTTTGATATTTGCAACCATAGTAAAACAAAGACTTATATTTTTGATATTTATTTTATATATTTAAATGCCATCTAACAAAGAAAAATCAACCCAAAATGAGTTCGTGTGTCACTTCTGACATGCGTGTCATAGGTTCACCATCACTGGGTTAGAGTGTCACTCACATACCGAAAGGCCACGGGTTCAGTTCCCAACCTGGGACACGTACCTTGGTTGTGGTTCAATCCCCAGCCCTGGTTGAGCACATGCAAACTGATCAGGATCATTAAATGCCATCAGCAGCTCACCTTTTTCGTTTTCATATCTTAATTCCCCAGGAAGGTTACTCCAAGACTCCTCTCAAAAAAAAATGTACAATTTAATTAATAAAACATGACATAACCCTATCGACCCATTTTTGGTCAAATTGTCTTCCAAGGATGCTGACTTCACTAGGTAAATCAATGTGTACTCCTTATAGCCTATAATGAAAAAAAGGAAACTTTCAGAGTCAAAGGCTATTGCTAAATCAACAAATGAAAAAACTACAGTAGAAAGAGTTGAACATTTATTTAGTGGAGGAGCTTTCTCCTTATTAGGGTTGAAAAGAGTTTGTAAAGTTTTATGAGAGGCAATTCTCGAGTGACTGAAGATACTCTCTATTGCTCAGGCTTTTTGCACTTATTTTCCTTTTTGTTAAAATAGTTGGTGGCATGCTAAACACAATCAATTCTGAGGATTCCTGGAAAAGAATTATTTGCCAGATAAGGATTTTGTAGTGGAATTGTAAAATTGCACTTTATTATCATTTTATAGCATTACTACACACAAGTAGAATATTAAAAGGTAGAAGATGAGAGGATGATATTAAAACACACACACACGTACACACACACACATTTTGGCCAAATGAGTACTCCTTGAAGAAGAAAAAAATAATTCTATAATTAGCATGAGAAACTTTTATTTAAAAATTAAATACAAGATCATATTACCTCCAATCCAATTTCTATACTTATTGCTTTTATTCAGGTTTTCAATATTTCTTATCTTGAAACCAATCCTTGGTGTATTGCCATGTTCAAGTCTTGCCCCCTCCACTCAAATCAAATTTGACTTTGTCATTCTGATTTTTTTAAAAGAGTTCCAATAACTCTTCTGAAAATTCAAAACCACAACATCTAGCCTGCTACCCAGCCACTTCTAGCTGTCGCCCTATCTCTGCACAGTCTCCACCTCCCCGCCACTGCCACGAACTCACGCCCTTCACGCTACCCGTCCGAACTGTCATCTTCAGGAGGAAAGTTCTATCTTTTCCAACTCCATGGCGGCTACAGACAAAGAACCAGGATGAGAAGGGCGAGGCGCTCTCTTCAGAGCTTAAAGGGCACCAAAGCACTCAGAAATCAGGACAAATATTTTAATGTAACATTTAGAAAATCTAAATCAATTACAAAAACACCATAATGAACGTAATTTCAATTTTTTAAAAAACGACAGTATCATTTATCCCTGCCTGAGTTTTACTCTGCTTAGGGAACTCTTACTTACATTCAAAAACTAACTTAAATATTCTCTCTACCTCCCAGAGAGTGCACTTTTCTCTGCCTCTAATTCTACCCACCTTTACCTTTTCTCCAGTTGGTCTCATACTTCTCTCTTCACTTACATATATTTTCAGGTGAACTGTGAGAACTTTAAACCATCTCTGAATCCCAGTGATTAATACATATTAGGAGTGCCACAAATATCTGCTGCATGAATAAATATATAGGTTACAGTAAGTAGAGAGTGAGATACAAAATTTGGAATCAGAAACAGAAATTTTAATTCCATATGTTTATCAATTTGATAATGTGGAGTATATCTCTGAGTATGACCTTCCTTCCATAGGATGGGGTACTTATCAAATTTGTTTAAAGAGAAGTCATATAAAGAGAATAGATATTTATTTATTCATTTGAAGTGAAGAAGGTGAAGAAAGGGAGGGGCAACGTGGCTTACGCAGCTGAAAGAACTACATGTTTAAAACAGAGTCAGGAAAAGTATCAAGCGCATTGTTCGAGGAACTGTCAGTGTCCCTCATGGTTCATGTAAACAGAGGCTGAACATCAGGGGATAAGACAGGAAACTAAGTCGGCAGAGCCCAGACCCTGGGTGAGGCTCTTGTCTGATATTCCATCCGGGAATATGTGGCATAACTGAGTTAACCTTGAATTAGCAATAATGAGTTTTTGCCAAAATCTAAATGGGGTTCATAAGCTGAGTTTGGCTTTGGAGAAAAAAATAAGCCATAATATATTCAGGTTTGTGAACTATTGTCTATTTCAAATGCAACATTGAATAAGATTTTAAGAGGCAGATAGAAATTCTTGAGATATTAGGGAAGTAGATTATATAAGATTTGTCGACATACTCATAGGAGGCAGGGAGGTTATTGAGAGAGAGGTATTTAGATTAGAAGTGTAAGTCGTGAGACGGTATAATCATAAATAGAAGCAGCAGCATGTTAAATTTTCCTAATATAACATGGGCACCAAATTATCCGGCCTTGGTGCTAGTGTCTTTTCTCAAAAAATCAGTTCTATAGTCTTGTCCAAACATTTCTTAGATTTCAAATGTTCCCTTGCTTGTTTTCCTGCACATAAAGATAAAGAAGAGAGAGGGAGGGAGGGAGGGAGGGAGGGAGGGAGGGAGGGAGGGAGGGAGGAAGGGAGGGAGGGAGAAGGGAGAATGGCAGGGATACTGGTAAAGCCACTATACACACAGTACACACTATTTTCAGTATCTCCAAGAAGACAATTAGCTTTGATGAAAACATTTTTTAAACAAAAAGACAAATGTACAAAAATATATCTTAAAAAAATAAGATGTCACTAATGCAGCAAAGCTTTCATTTAGGAAGAAAGCACGTTAGCACCCCCTGCCTCTCAATGCACATACTGACCTGGCAGCAGGAAGGTGTATCGGGCCGGCTCCTGACAACACAGATGGCATGATCGGAAGGAGTGCTTGGAGAAGTCTGGGTGAAGGAGCTGTCTACAAAGGTATGACTGAGCCAAGAGAAACCCGCAAATATTGGTGAAGCACCCAGGACTAGCAGCACTGGGAAGCCATGACTAGCTCGGGGCCAGAAGCCAGAAAAGCTTAGCTGTAGCTCTAGCAAAGCACTGCCTACAGGGGCCCGACTTTGGGGAATGTAGTCATTGCCAATTGTCAAGCCTGCAGAGCGGGAACCAAACTCTCTCACTCCCTAGCCTCTAACATCCTATTGGTACCATTAACTGAACTCTACTGGAATGTCAGAAGGCAATAGAGATCAGTTGACGTTGTTCACAGAGACAGCCTGAGACACAGTGTGGCGTAAAAGAATGGAGATTCTCTGGGAGGAGGCCGATGGAGAACATCCAACTCCCTGAGAGCAGAAACCCTTTGTCATACATCTCTGTACACACATCCCACTACTCAGCATCAGATATAATGCTTTGCTCATAGCTGGCCTTCAATAAACATGAATGAATAAAAAACAATAGCATAGCCATTCTTAGCAAGGATTAGAATAAGCAATGGGAAAAGATCAGAAGACAGGAGAAAAATAAAGCACACCTAAGCTCAGCCTCTTTGGGTCCGTTCCCTTATTATTACGACTCTCTAAAAATATCCCAGGAGAAATAAAGGTAACAGATGGAAGTGAGAGAAGAGATATTTTTCAAAAAGGTGGGTCCTAAGAACCCATCTGGACAGCTTCTGCCTCTAGTCTTCCACACAAGGACAAAAAGCATTTTGTATAAATTGTCACATCATCTCTACATTTTATTTTATCAGCTTCTGCTCTTGGAATATCCTCTCCATTTATCTCTATTAAACTTCATTGAATCACCTCTTCAGGCCAAGAAAGTTTTTCCTTATTTTGTTCTGCCTCTACATTAGTGTATGCTACCATTGTGCATTTATTTGCTTTATAATGATCTTCTCATTTCTTAGGTGTGTTCACCCTGAAATAGTACTCTGAAGGATAAGAGGGAAGGACTCTAACATAAATTCAAAATATATGGAGTGGGTGCAGGCCCTGGGCTGGGACTGGGAACCAGGGATGGGTGGCGGTGGACGCGGGCTTCAAGGAAAGGAGGAGGGGAGAGGTGAGGAGATGGGGAGGCGGGGAACCTGATCGGCCCTGATAGCTAGGGACCCCACCCGTGCCCAAATTTCATGCATTGACACTATTACATAGTTACAATGTTCTTGTGAGTTTCACTTCTTTTGGCAGCACTTGCTGCACCTCCCACAGCCCATTAGCTACCTAGGAAGGATCTAGGGGGCGGCCATAAGGTCAAGCTTAATTATGCTAAGAGGGCTCTGCCCTCTAAGCTGGGACTTGTTTATGGCTTTGCCAACAGGTCAGTCCAAGACTTAACCCTATAGCCAGCCACTCCCTACAGGGATTCTATCATTCCATTATTTGTTTCCTCTTCCTTATTCTTCTCCCCAATGATAATGCAATGCTATGTAACAATGCATTTTTCATTAGTTTATTCATTCATTTGAAAATGAATGAATGAGACAAAATGAATGAATTAGACAAAGCTCTGTCAAAAGAAACTTATAAATAAATAAAAATAATTAGGACAAACACTAAATTAAAGAACCCCTCAAGAAATTTTCCATAACAGAGTTATTACTTTTACTCAGAGGTAGACAATTATGATGTATTCAGGCTCTAATTTTTTGAAGAGAATATCTTTAGTCTAATAGTAAATAGTGTTGCCTTAGTCAGGTGAATCAGTTGGTTGGAATGTCACCCCATACACCAAAAAGGTTGAAGGTTTGATTCTCGGTCAGGGCACATAACTAGGTTGTGGGTTCAATCCCCAGTAGGGGCGCCTTACAGGAGGCAACTGATTTCATATCCATATTTCTCTCTCTCTCCCTTCTTCTCTCTCTAAAATCAATAAATATATCCTCAGGTAAAATAAAGAAGACTCAGTGAACAAATAATCATCTTTCAACTGATTGTCAATTTTCCTCCTTGATAGAGCATCTATGTCCCCCTGACAGCCAGGAGGTCTGTCTCATCTACTTGGCAGCTAGCTCTCTATCCAATTCTCAAGACACTCACAGCCTGAATTTATGTCTTAATGGGGGCTAGGGGTTCATGAGTCATAGGGACATACCTTATGATGAGATATTGTTATAGACTGAATTGTGTACCTCCCCTGCCACCCAAAAAATTGGCTTCCCAACCCCCAATACCTCAGAATGTGACCTTATTTGGAGATAGGGTCCTAGAAGGAAATCAAGTTAAAGCGAGATCATAAGAATAGGCTCTAATCCAATATGACTAATGTCCTTATAAAAGGGGAAATTTGGACACAGAAACCTGGAGGGAAGACAGTGTGAAGAGACATGAGGAGACAATCATCTATAAGCCAAGAAGGGAGGCCTGGAACAAATCCTTCCTTCGCAGACCTCAAAAGGCCGCCACCTTGCTGACACCTGGATTTTGGACTTCCAACCTCCAAAACTGTGAGGTATTGTGGTATTCGGTTATGGCAACTTAGCAAACTAATACATGTGCCTTACCTCAGTGAATCCCACTCTAGACATAAAAGGCCCACTTAAAAAGAACTAGTCATTAAGTGCCAAAACTGTGCTTGCCTGTAAGCAAGTTGCTTTCTGTAAAATTAAACAAGTGCATCTGTTTCTATGACACTGCAGTTTTTTGTGGTACTTGAGCAACGACAAAAGTATGACTGTGGTTTTATGACTGACATTTCACAAGGGAAGGGGATAAATGTCTATTTAATAAACTACTTCTTTTATAGCAAAGGTGAAAATTTATTAAAGAACAAGTAGACTCCCACGTGAGGAGGGGGGAAAGAGTCCCACAGAATGGACTCCCACGTGGGGAGGGGGAAAGGTTTCCCTATTTATAAACTACTTTTGAAGAATAAGAATTTTCATATAACCTTAAAATGGTAATTCCGAATTCACAAGAAGCCAAAATCATCAAATTCACTTTAGCATTTTTTTGTAATTATGTATTAATTAAATTAGTGATTTTGAAACTGTGGCATATGTACTGAGGACATGAATTGTTAGTATGAAAATAGGAATTTCTGATTTTAGTTAAAGCATATTTGCTTAAATTCTAGCATTGGCAAGGCTTTTGTTTTGATGAGCTTTGCCAAAGTTCTGCAGTTAGATTTCTATGTCAATTTCAAATGAAGAACATATTCGAAATTGTTTTTATCACAATCTCAAAAATCCACAATAACTATAGCAAACTTTACATTTATTTACCATCTTTATAAACATTGCACCATTTCCTGGTGTCTTTCATATTTGAGTTTCTTGATATGTCATAACTTAAACATTCCACCTTCCCTTAAACTTGCTCTTCCTCCTGCCTTGCATATTTCTGCTAATGGTAACACTATTCTTTCAAATGCTTGGGCAAAAACTGAATTATTCTAGATATCCTTCTATATAAGTCAGGGTTCTCCAGGGAAACGGAACAAAGAGAAGATATTTCAAAAGAGACTTATTATGAGGGATTGGTTCATGACATTATACAGATGGAGAAGTCCCACAATCTGCTTTCTGCTAAGTGGAAGCACAGGAGAGTCAGTGGTATAGTTCTAATTCAAACCCAAAGGTCTGAGAATCAATGGAGCAGGTAAGTCCTTGTCCAAGTTTGAAGGCCCTAGGACCATGAGCATAAACATCCAAGGACAGGCAAAGATAGATGTTCTAGCTCAAGTGAGGAACAAATTCTCCCTTCCTCTGCCTTTTTTACAATATTCAGACTTTCAATGACTTGAATGATGCCCACCCACATCAGTGAGGACGATCTTCTATACTGAGTGTACTGATTCAAACACTAACCTCTTCTGGACACATCCTCATAGGCACATCCAGAAATGATGTTTACCAGCTATCTGGGTATCCCTTAGGCCAGTCAAATTGACACACAAAATTAACCATCACACTTTCTCTTCCTCCATATCCAGTCAATTATCAAGTCCCATAGATTCCATATTTATACTTCGGTGTGCCACACCTCACTTACATTGCATTTATTCTAATAAAGCGACCTGTTAAATATGTCTCCATCTGCAAACGTTATCTTTATGCCAGCCTACCTAGCTTAATGTTCCTTTAAGCACAATGTTATTTAAGTTACTCTTCTGCTCAAAATTCTCCATATCTAAACAATATAATCCAACATTTGAAGATTTTTAAATGTGTATCTTACTCATTATTTATTCTTTACCTTCTCCAACTTTGACTTGCTATTTTCCACACTCACCTCATTTTTCCCTTTTTAATTTTTTTCTCAGAATGCTCACATCCCCTATCTATGCCATTCGATCAATTCTGCAAGGCTCATTTCAAAAATAAGTTTTTCTTTTTCTGAAATCTGATGCAGCCACACAATCCCCTTGTCCCAACCCCTAGGTCCAGTGGAGTTCTGAATTCAGAATTTTTTGAAGTTCATACAGAGACTGTGTACAACTCTGTCATTATATAACATGCCCTCGGTGGAGCCTGATCAGTCTCTTGAAATCAAACACATCCATTTTTATGCACTAAGAAATAAAGTCACACTAAGCAAGATAAATAAATACTCTAGGTAGCTTCATGTCAGTTCATCAGAATTTGCAGTCAAATGAGTTAGCCACAAACTTATTTTTTTTTAACTCAAGTTTTCAGAGCTTTATAGATTTTGAAATTGTGGATCCTGTGGGTTTTTTTTTCTTATACTTAAAATGTTTAAAGATTTACTAACTTTGATTTATATTTATTTATACCTATCATATAAAGAGAATGTATTATTGGCCAGATACTATACTATATATTTCATAGAGATGCATCAATAAAAAAAATCTACCAGAAAACAGAAACCACTACAAGAATTTACAGCAGAGTTATTAATTTAGGGAAATGGTCATACAAGTGACTGAAGGAACTGAAAGCCAAACAGGGAAGAGTGAGGTTAACCACAGAGTAGCAATGGCAGGAAGCCACTGTCACCCCTAGGATGGAGCGACAAATGGAAGAGGTGACATTGCAGAGGCCCAGGGGCTTGGGGACAACTGAAGGAAGTAGGCAACTAGGTGGGTCTCCTCAGTAAGTGCTGGTGCCATGGAGGAGATGCAGCTGCCACCAGAGAGTATCCCTGAAGCAGAGAGGGAGGGGAAGTGCCCTGGCTTCTTCTTTCTTTCCACCCCTCAGTCTTCCACCAGCCAGTAGTCTGTTGACACAGGAGCCCAGGGAATGCAGCCTGGAGGGGTCAGCTCCCTCTGTGACACAAAGTAGAGCTGGGGATGGGTGAAAAATGGATTGAATAGACATCATCCCAAGACCAGGTTGACACATTATGTTCCTTAACTCTTTTACCTCTATACGGAAGGCACTATTATCTTTTACAAACAAAGGAACTGAGGTACAAAGAGGTTAAAAGCGTGCACCGCTAGCTAGCAATGGTAGCCCAATGGCCAACCCAGTTCTATATCCAGAGTCTATTCTAAGCATCACATGCCCTGGATGCTCAAGGGGCTTGTTTACTGAGTACTTCTTAGGTAGAGTCTGGAGATGCAAATATGAACGAAAGCCTAGAATTAGAGCACTATTTAACTCAATGCTATTCATTTCAACCAATATTATAGAAAGCAGAAAAAACAACTGTTGATCCTCCACAATTGTGAAAGCAGTTTGATTAACAGCACGTTCATAAACTAAGTCTTCATGCTATAGTTAGAAATAATGCTGATTGTTCGTTCCATGTGAGAAAAATTGCCAGATAAGTAGCAGCAATTGCTGTGGAACATATTAATTTCTCAGTGAAAAAATCAGCATTTGCTTAGGGGAAGATATAAGAAAAACCATTTTATTTACTGCCTATAAAATGCAAGTTTCTGAGAATGAATAAGACTTAGGAAGGCCAGGCAAGTCCTCCTCTAAGCCCTGGAAGTCTGATTTCCTTCTCTTTACAATAAGAAGGGTGAAGAAAGAAGGCCAATGAAAAAAAGAACTAAGAGAAAAATAGGCAAACTCATTCTTTTAATTAGATAATCCTATATAATAAAGAGGTAATATGCAAATTGACCATTGCACCCTTGCACAAGTGGCCGCCCCATGTGCTCAAAAGATAGTCACCACAAAATGGCTGGCAGGAGAGGGCAGTTGGGGAGAACCAAGTTGGCAGGGGAGGGCAGTTAGGGGCAACCAGGCCTTCAGGGGAGGACAGTTAGGGATGACCGGGCTGTCAGGGGAAGGCAGTTGGGGGTGACCGGGCTGGCAGTGGAGCAGTTAGGCATTGATAACGCTGGCAGGGGAGTGGTTAGGGGGTGATCAGGCTGGCAGGCAGAAGCAATTAGGGGCAATCAGGCAGGCAGGCAGGTGAGTGGTTGGGAACCAGCTGTCACGGATTGTGAGAGGGATCCCAGATTGGAGAGGGTGCAGGCTGGGCTGAGGGACACCCCCCACCCCAGTGCACAAATTTCATGCACCAGGCCTCTAGTATTTATAATTAAAAAGATAAGATAGAATGGAACTTTATAAGTACACTACCCACCATTACATGGAGTTTTCTAGAATGTAAAGTCATTCAGTGTGGTCCTAAAGTTAAAATATATGCAAATATGTTGAAAGTCTGTTATGGCTATTGTTGTCCTGGTCCCACGAACAGTTGGGGGCCCGTAATTCAACTAATCTTAAGAGTACCCAAGTATGACACTTCCTTGTGTTCCTTCTTCTTCACTACAGGTCTTCTGTCTCCCCTTGATGTTTAATAGAAAAGGTAGATAGAGCAGGAGCAGAAATCCAGCTTTCCTTTATAGGTCAGTGTTATGTAAAGAAGAAAAAAAAAAGTATATATAGCGTCTACATTTGCAAAAATGTATTGCCTTAACTGTTGCATTTTTACAACTATCAATGAAAATGCCTTTTCATCTATATACTGTTTTGCTTTTAGGAATGTCACTATTGTTAAATATTCTATCAAAATTCTCTTCTGATTCTGATAGCTTTGCAGGTTGACTGAAAAGCATGAAATAAAAGAACTTAAATCTATGAGAGTTCATTATTGGTGTATAAAAGTGTCATCAATTTCTAGGTGTTAATTTTGCATTCTGCTACATTGCCTAATTCATTTATTAAATCTAGTAGTTTTTTGGTGAAGTCTAGGGTTTTCTATGTACAATATCATGCTATCTGTGAATAATGAGAGTTTTTCATCCTCCTTTCCAATTTGGATGCATTTTATTCTTTCTTCTGGTCTGATCACTGTGGTTAGGACTTCTAGTAGTATCTATAATAATAAAAGCATAAATATGCTAATCAGACCAGATTTCCTCCCGGACGTCCTTCTAGATGACCTTCTAGATGAAGCTGCGGTACTGGCACAAGAACAGACATATAGATCAATGGAATAGAATAGAGAGCCTAGAAATCAGCCCCAACCAATACGCTCAATTAATATTTGACAAAGGAGGCAAGAACATACAATGGAGTCAAGATAGTTTCTTCAATAAATGGTGTTGGGAAAATTGGACAGATACATGCAAGAAAATGAAACTAGACCATCAACTTACACCATACACAAAAATAAACTCAAAATGGATAAAGGACTTAAATATACGACAGGAAACCATACAAACACTAGAAGAATCCAAAGGCAACAAAATCTCAGACATATGCCGAAGCAATTTCTTCACCGATACAGCTTCTAGGGCATTGGAAACTAAAGAGAAAATAAACAAATGGGACTACATCAAAATAAAAAGCTTCTGCACAGCAAAAGAAACCATCAACAAAACAACAAGAAAGCCCACTGCGTGGGAAAACATATTTGCCAATGTCATATCTGATAAGGGCCTAATCTCCAAAATTTATAGGGAACTCATACAACTTAACAAAAGGAAGATAAACAATCCAATCAAAAAATGGGCAAAGGACCTAAATAGACACCTTTCAAAAGAGGACATTCAGAAAGCCAAGAGACATATGAAAACATGCTCAAAGTCACTAATCATCCGAGAGATGCAAATCAAAACAACAATGAGGTACCATCTCACACCTGTCATCAACAAATCAACAAAAGACAAGTGCTCGAGAGGATGTGGAGAAAAAGGAACACTCGGTGCACTGCTGGTGGGAATGCAGACTGGTGCAGCCACTATGGAAGATAGTATGGAGTTTCCTCAAAAAACTAAAAATGGAACTCCCATTTGACCCTGTGATCCCACTTCTAGGAATATATCCCAGGAAACCAGAAAGACCAATCAGAAAGGATATATGCGCCCCTATGTTCATAGCAGCACAATTCACCATAGCTAAGATCTGGAAACAGCCTAAGTGCCCATCTGTAGATGAATGGATTAGAAAACTGTGGTACATCTACACGATGGAATACTATGCTGCTGTAAAAAAGAAGGAACTCTTACCATTTGCAATGGCATGGATGGAACTGGAGAGCATTATGCTGAGTGAAATAAGCCAGTCAATGAAGGAAAAATACCACATGATCTCACTCATTTCTGGATAATAAAGACCATTATAAACTTATGAACAAAAATAGATACAGAGGCAGAGCTGCCTTGAACAGACTGTCAAACTACAGCAGGAAGGCCAGGGAGGGTGGGAGGGCAGGAGGGGGGTGGGTAAGAGATCAACCAAAGGACTTGTATGCATGCATATAAGCATAACCAATGGACATAAGACACTGGGGGGTAGGGGAGGCCAGGGGATTGTCAAGGGCGGGGGGAAAAAAAGGAGACATATGTAATACTCTTTGTAATACTTTAAGTAATAAAAAAAAAGAAGAAGAAGAAAAAAGAATGCCTGGAGAGCTTCTTTTATTATTTTTTTTAAATTAAGTCTTTATTTTTCAGATTAAAAAAAGAATAGATGAAGCTGCGAAGGCCTACTCTTGCATGAATTCCGTGCATCAGGCCTCTAGTGTTAAATAAAAATAAAAGTAGACAACCATGTCTTATTCCTGTTCTTAGGGGAAATACTTTTAGTTTTTCCCCATTGAGTATGATGTTGGCTATAGGTTTGTCATATATGGCCTTTATTATGTTGAGGTATACTCCTTCTATTCCCACTTTGCTGAGAGTTTTTGTCAAAAACGTGTGTTGAATTTTGTCGAATGCTTTTTCTGCATCTATTGATGTGATCATGTGATTTTTGTCTTGCAATCTGTTTATGTACTGTATCACATTTATTGATTGTGAATGTTGTGCCAGCCTTGCATCCCTGGAATAAAACCACTTGGTCATCATGTATGATCCTTTCAATATATTGCTGAATCAATTTGCTAACATTTTATTGAAGATTTTAGCATCTATGTTTATCAGGGATATTGGCCTGTAATTCTTTCTTTGTAGTGTCTTTATCTAATTTTGAAATTAGGATAATGCTGGCTTCATAAAAAAAAGACCTTAGAATTATTCCTTTCTCTTAAATTTTTTGGAATAGTTTGAGGAGGATGTGTGTTAGTTCTTTTTTGAATATTTATTAAAATTCCCCTGTAAAACCATCTGGATCAGGGCTTTCGTTTGTTGGAAGATTTTTTAAATTATTGCTTCAATTGCATTAGTTGTTATCAGCTTATTCAAATTTCTACTTCTTTCTGATTAAGTTACAGAAGATCATATTTTTCTAGGAATCTGTCAATTTGTCCAGGTTGTCCAGATTGTCCAGCTTGTTGGAATATAATTGCTCATTGTATTTTCTTACAAATGGTTGTATTCTGTGGTGTCAGTTGTCATGTCACCTATTTCATTTCTGATTTTATTTATTTGGGTCCTCTCTCTTTGTTTCTTGATGAATCTAGCTAAGGTTCATCAATCTTGTTTATCTTTTTTAAAGTACCAGCTCTTGGTTTTTTTGATCTTTTGTATTTTTTGTTTGTTTCTATGTCACTTATTAGTGCTTTGATCTTTATTATTTCATTCCTTCTACCTACTTTTGAATTTTCTTGTTCTCTTTCTAGTTCTTTAAGTTGTAGGGTTAGAAAGTGGTATTAGAAATTTTTCTTGTTTCTTGAGGTAGGCCTGGAGTACTATGAACTTCCCTCTCAGGACTGCTTTCACTGTGTCCATAGATTTGGCGTTGTTGTGTGTTCATTTTCATTTGTTTTCAGCAAGTTTTTTATTTCTTCCTTGATCTGCTTGGTAACCCATTCATTGTTTAATAACATGCTATTTAGCCTCCATGTGTTTTGGGGTGTTTTTGTTGTGGTTGATTCCTAGTTTCATGCCCTTGTGACCTGAAAAGAAGCTTGATATGATGTCAATCTTCTTGGATTTTGCCAGACAGTAGCACGGGACAAGCCACACTCTAAGTGAAGGTCATTGGTGTGTGAGGAGGAGCAGTGGCCAGCAGGCTGGAGCCGGAGGACAGCCTCGGGCTCAGGGTGCCCCTGACTCGGGGTGCAGCTCCGCACGATCACTGAGGGCGTAACAAGAGATAAGGAAGGCCACTTCATAATACTAAAGGGATTAATACAACAAGAAGATATAACCCTGATAAATATATATGCACCCAACGCAGGAGCACCCAAATACATAAAAAAACTCCTGGAAGATATCAAAGGAGAGATCGACAACAATACAATCATAGTAGGGGACTTTAATACACCACTGACATCACTGGATAAATCCTCTCTAGACAAACAATCAGCAAAGAAACAGCAATCCTGAATGACTCACTAGATCAGATGGACTTAATTGACATCTTCAGAACACTTCACCCCAAAGCCACGGAATATACATTCTTCTCAAGGGCTTATGGGACATATTCAAAAATAGACCACATATTGGGTCACAAACAAAGTATCCCCAAATTCAAGAACATTGAAATCATACCAAGCATCTTCTCAGACCACGATGGCATAATATTAGAAATAAACTACAATAAAAACAACCCAAAATACTCAAACACTTGGAAGCTGAATAGCATGTTATTAAATATTGATCAGGTTACAATGAGATCAAAGAAGAAATTAAAAACAACCTGGAAACTAATGACAATGAAAACACAACAACCCAAAACCTATGGGACACAATGAAAGCAGTCCTGAGAGGGAAGTTTATAGCTCTACAGGCCTATCTCAAAAAACAAGAAAAAATGGTAGTAAATCATCTAACTCTATATCTCAAAGAATTAGAAAGAGAGCAACAAGAAAACCCCAGAGTGAGCAGAAGGAAGGAGATAATAAAGATCAGAGCACAAATAAATGACATAGAGACCAAAAAAAACCAAACAAACATAAAATCAATGAAACCAAGAGCTGGTTCTTTGAAAGGATAAACAAGATTGATGAACCTCTATCCAGGCTCACCAAGAAGCAAAGAGAGAGGACCCAAATTAACAAAATCAGAAATAATAGAGGCGAAATAACAACAGACCCCACAGAAATACAAATGGTTGTTAAACAATACTATGGACAGCTCTACTCCAACAAACTAGACAACCTGGAGGAAATGGACATATTCCTAGAAAAATACAACATTCCAAAACTCAATCAGGAAGAATCTAAAAATCTCAACAGGCCAATAACTATGGAAGAAATTGAAGCAGTCATCAAAAAGCTTCCATCAAACAAAAGCCCAGAACCAGACAGCTTCACAGGGGAGTTTTACCAAACATTCAAGGAAGAACTGAAACCTATCCTCCTCAGACTACTACAAAAAACCCAGGAGGAAGGAACACTTCCAAGATCATTCTATGAAGCCAGTATCACCCTCATACCAAAACCAGGTAAAGACAACACAATGAAAGAGAATTACAGGCCAATATCCCTCATGAACATAGATGCCAAAATCCTCAACAAAATCTTAGCAAATCAGATCCAGCAGTACATCAGAAAGATCATACACCATGACCAAGTAGGATTTATCCCAGGGATGCAAGGATGGTACAATATCCGCAAATCAATAAACGTGATACATCACATAAACAAATTGAAAGAAAAAAAAACACATGGTCATATCAATTGATGCAGAAAAAGCATTTGACAAAATCCAACACCCATTTTTGATAAAAACTCTCAGCAAGGTGAGAATAGAAGGATCATACCTCAACATAATAAAAGCCATATATGACAAACCCACAGCAAACATCATACTCAATGGACAAAAACAAACACCGTTTCCTGCCGGGGTCCTGCCCCAGCGGGTCCAGGGGTCCCCAAAGGTGTGGACGGAGTCGGCGAAGAAGGAATGACACGGGGACAGCATTCAGTTGATCAGCAGCCTAGCCAGGATCTACAGCCCGGATCTCCAGCCAAGTTCTGGTCTGGATCTCCAGAGAGGTTCTGCTTCGGACCTCCAGCCAGGTTCTGTGGCCAGGTACTCCAGTCAGGTTCAGTTCTTCTGTCTCCAGGCTCCGTGTAGGTTCTGTCTTCTTGGCTCTCTTCTGAGTTCTGTCTCTTTCTGTCTTGTTACATCTGTATTTATACCAGTTGATTCAATCCCATCAATCTCTATTACAAAGGTTAGGGCGTTTCTTATCTCCATTCCAGGGAGTAAAGATTATGTAGTTTAAGCATGATTGTTCGTAGTTAAAGGGATTAATTACCCGCCTGGCACTTAGTTGAGGGGTTTTATTCCCTCCCTAACTACAGGGGAAAATCCCTACCTGGGGATTCAACCTTTCTCGGAGAGGTGACCTTGGTTAAAACACAGCGCCAAGAAGGTGAGCAAACATATTAACTACCGTATGCCATATATGCCAGGTCCCTTGAAACAGCAAGCATGGACCGGCTCCCAGCAGTTTCCCCTAAGAACAGGAACAAGACAGGGATGCCCACTCTCACCACTCCTGTTCGATATAGTACTGGAAGTATTAGCCATTGCAATTAGACAAGAAGAAGAAATAAAAGGCATCCAAATTGGAAAAGAAGAAATAAAACTGTCCTTAATTGCCAATGGCATGATATTATACATAAAAAAACCCTAAAGACTCCATCAAAAAACTATTAGACTTAATAAATGAATTCGGCAATGTAGCAGGATACAAAATTAATGCCAAGAAATATGTGGCATTTCTATACACCAATAGTGAACGTTCAGAAAGAGAGACTAAAAAAACAATCTCATTTACCATCGCACCAAAAAAATTAAGCTACCTAGGAATAAACTTAACTAAGGAGGTAAAAGACCTCTACTCAGAAAACTACAGGATGTTGAAAAAAGAGATAGAGGAAGACATAAACAGATGGAAGAGCATACCATGTTCTTGGATTGGTAGAATCAACATCATTAAAATGTCCATACTACCCAAAGCAATCTATAAATTCAACACACTTCCCATTAAAATACCAATGGCATATTTCACAGGCCTAGAACAAACTCTCCAAAAATTCATCTGGAATTAAAACAAGACCCTGAATAGCTGCAGTGATCCTGAGACAGAACAAAGTAGGTGAGATCTCAATGCCAGATATCAAGCTGTATTACAAAGCCACTGTTTTCAAAACTGCCTGGTACTGGCACAAGAACAGACATATAGATCAATGGGATAGAATAGAGAGTCCAGAAATTGGCCCGAACCAATATGCTCAGTTAATATTTGACAAAGGAGGCAAGAACACACAATGGAGTCAAGATAGTCTCTTCAATAAATGGTGTTGGGAAAATTGGACGGATACATGCAAGAAAATGAAACTAGACCACCAACTTAATACATACACAAAAATAAACTCAAAATGGATAAAGGACTTAAATGTACAACGGGAAACCATAAAAATACTAGAAGAATCCAAAGGCAACAAAATCTCAGACATATGCCGAAGCAATTTCTTCACCGATACAGCTTCTAGGGCATTGGAAACAAAAGAGAAAATAAGCAAATGGGACTACATCAAAATAAAAAGCTTCTGCACAGCAAAAGAAACCATCAACAAAACAACAAGAAAGCCCACTGCGTGGGAAAACATATTTGCCAATGGTATATCTGATAAGGGCCTAATCTCCAAAATTTATAGGGAACTCATACAACTTAACAAAAGGAAGATAAATAATCCAATCAAAAAATGGGCATAGGACCTAAATAGGCACCTTTCAAAAAAGGACATTCAGAAAGCCAAGAGTCATATGAAAATTTACTCAAAGTCACTAATCATCCGAGAGATGCAAATCAAAACAACAATGAGGTACCATCTCACACCTGTCATCAACAAATCAACAAAAGACAAGTGCTCGAGAGGATGTGGAGAAAAAGGAACACTTGTGCACTGCTGGTGGGAATGCAGACTGGTGCAGCCACTATGGAAGATAGTATGGAGTTTCCTTAAAAAACTAAAAATGGAACTCCCATTTGACCCTGTGATCCCACTTCTAGGAATATATCCCAGGAAACCAGAAAGACCAATCAGAAAGGATATATGCGCCCCTATGTTCATAGCAGCACAATTCACCATAGCTAAGATCTGGAAACAGCCTAAGTGCCCATCTGTAGATGAATGGATTAGAAAACTGTGGTACATCTACACGATGGAATACTATGCTGCTGTAAAAAAGAAGGAACTCTTACCATTTGCAATGGCATGGATGGAACTGGAGAGCATTATGCTGAGTGAAATAAGCCAGTCAATGAAGGAAAAACACCACATGATCTCACTCACTCATGGATAATAAAGACCATTATAAGCTTTTGAACAAAAATAGATACAGAGGCAGAGCTGCCTCTAACAGACTGTCAAACTACAGTGGGAAAGCCGGGGAGGGTTGAGGGGCGGGAGGGGGTGGGTAAGAGATTAACCGAAGGACTTGTATGCATGCATATAAGCATAACCAATGGACATAAGACACTAGGGGTTAGGGGAGGCAGGAAAAAAAGGAGACATATGTAATACTCTTTGTAATACTTTAAGCAATAAAACAATTTAAAAAAACCATTCATGAGAATTTTAAAAAATTGGACCCCTCGTACATTGCTGGTGGAAATGTAAAATAGTGGGGCCACGTTGGAAAACGAGTCACCAGATGGCCCAGAAGTTCCACTTCTAGGTACATACCCAAAAGAAATGGAAACATGTTCACACAAAAAACTTGTACACAATGTTCATAGCAGCGTTATTCATAAGAGCCTCAAACCGGAAACAACACAAATATTCATCAACTGAGGAATGGGTAAACAAAATGTGGTATACCCATATACTAGAATATAGCATACATAAAACTTTAAAATGTTATGCTAAGTGAAAGAAGCCAGTCACAAAAGACCAGATATTATGATTGCATTTATGTGAAATGTCCCCCCTCTCCTCCCGCCCATAGGCATATCCCTGGAGGCATATCCATACAGAAAGCAGATTAGTGACTGCCTGGGGCTAGGGCGGGAGGACAGGGAAGGGGCACTGGGAAAGGGAGGCGACTGTTAATGGTATAGGTTTTAAGTCCTACAATTGGCTCCTCTGGGGGGCGTGGCTAGGCCCTGTGGGCGTGGCTGGACTCCTGGGCGGGAAGAGCCAGCTTAAAGCCTGGCTGAGGCGCAGCGGCCCAGGCTGTAGTGGCTGTTACCTCTGGAGGCATGGAGGAGTGCGCTTGCCTCTGCGGTGTGGGCTCTTCACGGGGATGTCGGGGTCGTCAGAAGCGCCAGCGCCCAGCTGATATGGCAGCAGCCGATGGCAAGCAGGCCCCCGCAGAAAAGCAAGTCAAGGCAGATGCCGCAGCTTGGTGCTGTGCCGGGAGTGGAGGAATCGCGAGCCCCATGCCGCCCCCGCCGCCCCCGCCGCCCCCGCCCTGCTCACTGCAGCACCTGCCTCCCGAGCTGCTGGTGGAGATCTTCGCCTCGCTCCCCGGCACCGACCTGCCCAGCCTGGCCCAGGCCTGCACCGAATTCCACCACATCCTGCACACCGACAGCATCTGGAGACGGCGCTGCCGGGAGGAGTTTGGCTTTCGTGAAACCTTTCAGAACCTGGAGATGATCGGTATGTCTTATCGAGAAGTCTATGCGAAGCTGTTCCACCCATACAGACACATTTTGGGATTGTGGCAGCTAGATAATAGCTGTAGAACACTGCTGAAAGTAGTGGTGGACGGCTTATGCATTACTGGTTGGACGTGCAGGCCTCCCCTTAACATCCATGTGGATAGCCCAACGCAATTCGAGCTCTCGTTTAGAATTCGCCTGACGGAGAGGAAATCAGCCGCGGTGGAGTGCATGGAAGGCCGCCTCGGCAGGCCCCACTACTGCGACATGCAGATTCGGAAGGACAGGCTCACCACCCTGTGCAAGAACACAGACCACCGAACGGATTCACCAACGCTGCTTTCGGAAGCATGGGGGCGGGGGCGGGTGACCTACCGCCGCCTCTACCTCCCGCCACGCCACCCGGACGACCTCATCAGGCCGGGCCTCTTCCAAGTCGAATACGAGGGCTTAATAGTAAAGATTGCCATGCTCAGCTTCCATGGGAAGTATGCCAGGGTCACGAAGATCATGGGAGCCTCCAAGGAGACGTTAGAGATCCACCTCATGCGCCGCATCCAGCTGCGAGATGGCGAGATCTTCCGCAACTTCAATGAGCTCTCCCACGTGGTCCAGGAGGTTGATGAGCAGGTGATCCGGGAAGAAGAAGAAAATAAAAGAAAGAAAGCGAGGGCCATGGCTGGCAGAGCCCAGCCCAGCCCAGCGGCGGGGAGTCCGGGCGGGGCTGCAGCTTCTGTCCCGTTTGTTCTGCCTGCGGGTGTGTTGTCAATAGACCAGAACCGCCCCCGAACCTGCAGGATGTGTTTCTATGGCGTGGACACTGTTACTGTTACCAGACATGGCTTCCCCTACACCAGGCGCTGCCCTGGAGTCTTCATCCTGTTCGATGAGAACCACTTCGGGTTCATCTTCCTAAAGGACAAAGAATTCTTCCTGTACAGCAGAGTCCAGGACACCTTCAGGAATGTGGAGGCGCCATCCCCGCAGGCCTTCCTGAAAATGCTCAAGGACATTCAGTCCCAACCCCCTGGGAGGAGCAGCTTGCATCACTTTGAAGATTTCACCTTCTGACCAGGCTACCCACCTTTGTTGGGCTTTTTTAATCCTCACCTGAAGATATTTTCCCATTGATGTTTAGAGAGAGAGGGGGAGAGAGGGAAAGACAGAAATAATCCATGTGAGAGAAACACATCAGTTGGTTGCCTCCTGCCCAAGCCTGGACCAGGGCCAGGCAGGGTAGGAGCCAGCAATTGAGGTAGAAATAAACCTTAGACCAGTGGTTCTCAACCCTCCTAATGCCGCGACCCTTTAATACAGTTCCTCATGTTGTGGCGACCCCCAATTTCATTGTTACAAATTGAACATAATTAAAGCATAGTGATTAACCACAAAAACAATATGTAATTATATATGAGTTTTCCATGGTCTTAGACAACCCCTGTGAAAAGGTCGTTTGACCCACAGGTTGAGAACCGCTACCTTAGACCTTTCCATCCGCAGGTCCAGGCTCTATCCACTGAGCCAAACCAGCTAGGGCTGAGCATGTCTTTTTAAAAAGAAAGAAAGAAAAAGGAAAGATCCTAAAATTAGATAGTGGTAATTGTTAGATTGTACAACTCTGAGTATAATAAAAACCACTGAATTGTACATTTTATTTTATTTTTTTAATTAAATCTTTATTGTTCAGATTATTTAAAAAAAAAGATTCTTTGTCTTTAACTTTTGACATTTTAATTATGAGGTTTCTAGGTGTGGGTCTTTTTATGTCATCTTCACTGGGATTCTGTGTTTCCTGAACTTGAGTGACATTTTCCTTCATCACGTTAAGGAAATTTTGCCATTATTTCTTCAAACAGGTTCTCTAGTCCTTGCTCAGATTCTCCTCCTTCTAGAACCCCTACTGTGCTATGTTGATATGTTTCATGTTGTCCCAAAGCTCCCTTAAACTCTTCTCCTGCTTTTTAATATTTTTCCCAGTTGCTGCTCTGAATGAGTGCTTTTTTCTGCCTTGTCTTCTAATTTGCTAATGTGGTCCTCTGCTTCTTCTAGTCTACTTTTGATTCCTTCCAGGTATTTTTTATTTCAGCTATGCCATTCTTCATTTCCACTTGATTTTTATTCATGGTTTACACCTGTTTTTTTTTAAATACTGGTACAGTTTTCATTAAGTTTCATAGTGTTCTCATTAACTTGCTTACAATTCTCACTAAGTTATTTGAGCACCCTTATAATCATTACTTTGAATTCTTTATCTGACAAATTGTTTACCTTTGTTTTATTTAGTTCCTTTTCTGGAAGTTTCCCCTTTTCTTTCGTTTGAGGTTGTTTCTTTGCCTCCCCGTTTTGCTGTCCCTTTGTATTTGTTTCTATGTATTAGATGAAACTATTGTAACTGCCATTCTTTGTGGCGGTGTCTGATGTAGTAGGTGTTTTGTGGGACACCGTTAGTGGAGTCTCTTCGATCTCCTGAGCTGGGTACTCTAGGAATGCCCCTTGCTTGAGTTATTTTGGTTCTCCTGTTGAAAATGGATGGTGAATGTTATTGTCCTGTTCATTGATGGAATCGCCTCTCAAGCTGGCTGATTGTGAGACTCACCTCCAACCATGTCATGCAAGAGGTTGTGGAGGTGCTGACAAAACACAACAAAATACAACAAAACAAAACAAAAAATGTACACAAGACCCTTACAACAACATCAAAAGCAATCACAAAATAAAAGAGAATTAGGGAAGAAAAAAGAATGCAAGCATGATAGAAAAAAAGAAAAATATATGAGGAAAATGGGGAGGGGCAAGAAAAAGGAATATGAAGGGGCAGAGGTGTAATAAAATAAGAACAAAGAGTAGAGGAAGGGAAATGGTATAAAAGAAAAGAGGAAGAAAAATTTTGAAAAGAAAAATAGAGAAGAAAGCAGACAGAAAATAAGAAAAGGAAGAAAGGAGAAAAAGAAAAAAAAATAGAATAGGAAAAGGAAAAAAAAGTAGATATATGAAAGAAACAATAGAGACTAAAATAATAACAAATCAATAAAGCAGATAGATAAACAATATAAAGAACAAAAAGGGAAGAAAAAAGAAGTGAAGTGGTATTCAAAGAAGTGAAGAGTTAGAACCTTCTGGGAGTTCCCTTTGGATACTGCTCTTCTGGTGACTGTGGCTGATTGTCCTGTCTACCAGTTCTGGGCTACCCAAGAGGTACTTAGGTGCCAACCACTGTCAGAAACTCTTCTCCTCTGGCTTTTGGCAACCTGTTTGTGGGTCCAAGCGATCCACAGTTTGTGTCTGTCTCCACAGGACTTGTCTGCGCACGGGAGAGGGCAAGCTGCTCTCCAAGGCCACTTGGTTAGCAGCACAGGGCCCAGGGCTGGTTCAGCAAACTTCCCCAGGACCCCCAGGCTCTGCCTCCACCCACCTTCACTGCCAGCCAGCTGTCAAGCTTACTCACTCAACAGTCTGTTTCTGAAAGGGCTTTAGGCAGAATCGGTAGTGTAGGCCTCTGGGTCTCCCATGTAGGGGAGGTGCTGTTCAGATTTTAGGGAAAATGGTAGGTGTGTTTCTCTGTCCCAGAACTACTCCTCTGAGAGTGACCCAGAATATTACTTTGCCCTCCGCTGGGCGAGATCCTCCTACGCAGTCCAGTGGGATAAGCTGGATACTCTGAGTTTCTATCAGCTCTCCCATGAGGGGGAAGCACCAGTAAGGTTCCCTGGATAGTGGAGTGGATGGCCCCATCCCAATCCAATCACTGATGCTCCCCGAGACTGTTCAAACCAGCAGGCTTGGACCCTGCTGCTGTCTCTTCTGCAAAGGCCGAGATGTAGGGAGTGGCAGGCAGGACTCCTGAGGGTGTGGCAGGCTGTATCACCTAGGGCTGGGTTTTTTCCTTTTCCTGAGCTGTGGCTTCTGGGAGTAGTTAGCGCGTCTCAGGAAAAATGGCTGCTTCAGTTTGGGGGGTACGGCCAAATGCAGGTCTCCCGGCTGGCTCTTTTCCACATCTCCCCCCAGTGCTTCCCACCCAGCCTCTCTTTAGGCACCTCAAGTCTGCACCTCCCTTCCTCCACCAAAGCCTCAGTAAGTAGCTGCTAACAAAAATCCTGTGCTCTGTTTTTTGTTTTTGTTTGTTTGGGGTGTGTGT
This sequence comes from Myotis daubentonii, assembly GCF_963259705.1. Classification (NCBI taxonomy): domain Eukaryota; kingdom Metazoa; phylum Chordata; class Mammalia; order Chiroptera; family Vespertilionidae; genus Myotis; species Myotis daubentonii. Next base: position 78,606,650 of record NC_081841.1, on the reverse strand, counting down.
GTGTGTGTGTGTGTGTGTGTGTGTGTGTGTGTGTGTGTGTGTTTAAAGAGGATAAAAAGAAAGAAAAAAACTGAGGCTTTCCTTCTCTCTGACCCGCTCTTGTCTACCGGCTCTGATCTCTGGGGCAACCAGAAGCCCTGTCGCCTTTCATGGGTGGATGTTACATGGGCCATTGGTTTCGGCTCTGGTGCTCCAGACTGTGGAGCCCAACCTGGGTTCTGGGCTTCGATTTTCTAAGGGAAATAACCCTCCCATAGCTGAGAGCTCCTTCCTCACTCTCAGCCTCGTGGAAGCTGGGTCAGCCCCTCTCAGAGCCACTCCTACCTGTCTCCAGGTGTTCTCTGCCCTTCCTTAATACACTAGGAAGTCTCCTGCTCAGCTGCTGCTGAGTTGGTAACTCCGGGTGAATGTTCTCCAGTTTAGCTTTCTTTCCGGTCTGGCCCTGGGAGAAGGTGCAAGAAAGGTCTGCCTATTTCTGCCTATTCGGCCACCATCTTTTCTCTGAACTCTGTCTTAAGAGCAGCTCTGTTTGTGGAGTGACAAGGTAATTCACAGCTGGGATAGTCACTTCCCCTATCCCATGGTCGGCAAACATGTGGCTCTTTGGCCCCTTGAGTGTGGCTCTTCCTAAGCCTTAGGAGTACCCTAATTCTAATTAAGTTAATAACAATGTACCTACCTATATAGTTTAAGTTTAAAAAATTTGGCTCTCAAAAGAAATTTCAATCGTTGTACTGTTGAAATTTGGCTCTGTTGACTAATGAGCTTGCCGACCACTGCCCTATACTAAAAAGGCCACCATGTCGGGCAGGGTCCTGAGCACGGGAGCTTCTGTCCTCTGGAGTTTGGGGTGTGTCACTCTCCTGTCACATGGATACCTCTTCTTCACTAACCTGGAAGCTCCATGAACCCAGTCCTTTTAGGGTTTTTATGGAGGCTTCATTACAGAGGCATGGCTGATTAAGTCACTGGTCTGCCCATTTTTTAATTGGGTTGTTTGTCTTCCTTTTGTTGAGTTGTATGAGTACATTATATATTTTGGAAAGTAACCCCTTATCAGATGTATCATTAGCAAATATTTTCTCCCATACTGTGGGTTCCTCCATTTACTATTGTAACAACAACAACAACAACAAAAGATATTTAGGAATAAACTTAACTAAGGAGGTAAAAGACCTATACTTAGAAAACTTTAGAATATTAAAAAAAGAGATAACTTGGCCACAGTAGCTCAGTGATTGAGAATTGACCTATGAACCAGGAGGGCACCATTTGCTCCCCAGTCAGGGCACATGCCCAGGTTGCAGGCTCAGTCTCCAGTGGGGCCCATGCAGGAGGTAGCCGATCAATGATTCTCTCTCATCATTGATGTTTCTAGCTCTCTTTCCCTTTCCCTTCCTCTCTGAAGTCAATAAAAATAAACAAATAAAAATATTTTTTTATAAAGGAAAGAAAAAAGAGATAGAAGATGATATAGACAAATGGAAGAATATACCATATTCATAGATTGAAAGAATTAATATCATTAATTCATTAAAATGTCCATACTACCCAAAGCAATCTGTAGATTCAGTGCAATTCCTATCAAAATACCAATGGTATATATCACAGATCTAGAAAAAATAATCCAAAAATTTATATGGAACCAAAAAAGACCCTGAATAGCTGCAGCAATCTTGAGAAAGAAGAACAAAATTGGTGGGATCACAGTACTGGATATCAAGCTCAACTACAAAGCCACTGGAATCAAAACAGCCTGGTGCAGGCATATAGATCAATGGAATAGAACAGAGAACCCAGAAATCAAACCAATCAATTGCACTCAATATTTGACAATGGAGGCAAGAGCATATAATGGGATAAAGACAGTCTCTTCAATAAATGGTGTTGGGATAATTGAACAGGTGCATGCAAAAAAATGAGGCTAGACCACCAACTTACACCATACATAAGAATAAACTGAAAATGGATAAAAGACCTAAATATAAGTTGTCAAACCATGAAAGTCCTAAAAAACATAGGCAGCAAAATATCAGACATCTCACGTAGCAGAATTTTTACTGATACAACGCAAGAGAAACAAAGGAAAAAATAAACAAATGGGACTACATCAAAATAAAAAGCTTCTGCACAGCAAAATAAATCAGCATCAAAATGAAAAGGGAGCCCATCGTATGGAAGAACTGTATCGTTTTTGATTGAGTAAAAATCAGAAATCTTGTTTGAAGCCCCAGATTTATCACAACTGGGATTTGGGGGGCAAGTTATTTGACCTTTCTGACCTTAATTTCCTCATTAAAAAAAAAGAAAGAAAGGTAATAACTATAACCCATGGTTGTAATGAGAATTAAATATGATCATATCTGTGAAAATATTTATAAAGTGAATTGAAAGGCACTAGAAAGCTGATGTTTAGATATTATTGTTGGATTCTATAAGGCACAGAAATCACGATGCTCTTTGGGTTAATGATAATTTTTAGATGTCTTATAAGTTGGAGAGCCAAACATGGTGATGTTAGTCACTAGTTAGCTTCTTCCCCACCACCGCCCCCATTATTCCCTCCGCTCTGGGGTATTTACAATTCCCAAGAAGTCCATTTAAAAGAGACAGTGAATATCTAGAGGTACAAGTCCATGCTCTGGAATAGCAATACTAATTCAAGGACAAATAAGATGGTCCTATTTCCACAGATTTTTTTATAGAATTCTTTTTTAATATCTCCAGATAAACTGATATCTTAGACATTAGATAAACCTCAAGATTGTTTGTTTTCTTGTAACCTGCCTCAAAAATTTTAAATGTTGTTGCAATTCTTGTCATCTATTATTTCAGCCATGTACAATTCCAGGATTAAGTAACTAAACATTATTTTGTCTTTTTTCTTTGTGATTTAAAAAAAAAATACAGATACAACAAAGCATAATTTTCCAGAAACAGCTTTTAAAAGTAGAAATATAAAAAGCATCTAGTAATAACTTTCTCTTTTTATAACTTTCTCTTTTTACTTATCCTATGGTACAGAGAGGGGCTTCAGAGAGTCCACACTCTTCCCTAAATTATATGAAATTGTTGTATGCGCATGCATCTTTCTGGGGAAAGGGCCCTTCCTCTTCAGTGTGATCCATGACTCCATCAAAGGTGAATAATGACTACTCTGTATGGCTCCTGACCAAAAGCCAGTCACAATGGGTGTTTGTGAACTTAAGACTTATTTTTGAGTTTTCTTTTTTCTAACACAAGGCTGCAGGCCTTTTCTCCAGTAATTGTAGTATTTGTTTGCTGCCTTAGTAACAGCAAAAAGCCAATGACTAGCATATCACAAGCTGATGAAAGATAAATGCAAATGGATGAGTCCTGAATGTCACCTTTTGATCTTCCAGCTTGCTGGGGTACCACTCTAGTTTTCTGTTTTTGTGGGTGATTATTTTTTTTGGAGGGGGGTGCAGGACAAGTTAGAAGCTTCTTTTGAACAGCTTTATTTTTTCATATTTTTATTGGACACGAAATTACATTGTGTTCAGCAAGGAACACATTATTCTATCATAGCTGCATTGAAAGAGAAGCATTTTCAAAATGAATATGACATAGAGAAGAGATATAATCCCTGAAAGAAGTTTGGCTCAGTAAGGTAAACAGAAAAAAATTGTTCTGGAGAAATTTATGGGGAACAATGACCTTGGTCATACCAGACTTCTTATTTGAGAAAGAGCAAAATCCTTTCTGTAGGTATTGATATTCACTTTTGTGTTTGAATCAGACATTACATTAAGAGAGGCACAAAAGCATTGTGAGGCCTCTGAACACACAGAAGAAATATACACGTCTTCCTGGCCATCCTCTGAGTTATTCTCTGCGTGTAAATTAGCCCCATCTACAGTACAATTAACTATTTTAGATGAAAGAATCCTTAGATATATAGAGGTAGTACACCTGAACAGCATACTACATGAGCAGCCTACTCTTCCAATAAGATCAGCATCACTATGCTATAAATACAATGGTGACTGATGCTTAACTTTGAGCACATATTTACTGCCCATGATCTGTTTTCTTTATGCCTGAAGGGCAAGCAACACGGTCAATTAAACATGATCAACCAAAGTCAAACAAATCTCCTCTGGTCCAAAAAAACTCTGACGTGAACTTCTGACTAAAAGCACCTCTTAACTTCAGACTCAAGAGGTTCTCTCAACTACTCAACAATGCGAGAAAATTATGTGGGGAGCTATACACAACCCTTTGAAATTCCAGGAAGTAGAAGACAAACAATGAAGAAATGAAGAGTAGTAAAGGAAGGAGGAAAAGAATACTTGCTCAATTAAATGGGATCACTTTAAACACAAGCAAGTCAAGCAGACCGCTAGGGTGTAATTTGAGTTGCGCTGCAAAGCCTTTCCTATTAATTCTCCTCCAACCCCCACCTACCTCTAATACAAATTCAGGTTCACAGTTCCTTCCTGGAAACCCATGGGGCCAGCTGGAATTCAGAATTCAGAATATTTTTAATTTCAGAAAGTTAATAGAGTGCAAATATCTTATATTATGTAATACTTCATAGTGGGGTCTTGGGTAGCACTCCATTATCAAATACATTAATATTCTGCTGCAAAATGTATGAATACTCATACATGTGAAAGCAAAAACTATAGCCAAATCAATTCATGCCAAGTTTGTAACCAATTAAGTCAATCATCTTTTCTCACCAAATTATTTTTTCAAGGTGGAATATTGCTACATTATTCATCCCCAGCAGTCTTTCCCACCTCTTTTATCTATGTCTTCCCACAAAAATCACTAATTGCTTGAGTGGTCTCAGGTTCTACAGATTTGTTTTTAATGCTTGAATTAAATTTTTAATACTTGAAAAAAGTTCCATATAATGTAGAGTGGGAAACCCCCTGTTCTGTCACCCAGCCATGCTTCCGAGTCTTCTCGGATCTGTCCTTTATGCCGTGTTCCCATCACACCTGGCTCCTGATGTCTGTTTTATTTTCTCTGCCTTATGTGACCCAACTACGTAATGCAGTCCCTATGCCTTTGAGTGTCCAATGCAACCAAAGCAAAGTGGGCTTAGAGAGGAGGAGACAGATACAGAAAATGTCAAGGCTGTAGGCAAGCATGTCAAACTCGCGGCCCGCAGGCTGTATGCCTCATTTATTTGGCCCGTGTTAGCCTTTGAGTTTGACATGCTTGCTGTAGAGTGAATGAGACATGGCTTTACGAGGTTGCCAGAAATGAGGGAAAGAAGTTACATTCCTGGGTTGGGTGAATACTTAGGAAATAGTATTTCCTGCCAATACAGATATAAAGAAGTGAAAATATCTTATATGCAATAACAAAATTTTACTGAAGATATAAAGGTAATGGAGAGGGGGTTATATATTGGCAAAACACAAAAAATAAATTTAAAATTTAAATTTATGAACTCTCATCCATTGCCACCACGCCGATCTTTAACTACCTGTCTCTTCACAGAACTCCAGACGCTGGCCATGTAGTGGGGGTTCCTCCCACTACATCTGTGCTGCCCAATACAGTAACCACTAGCCACATGTAGCCACTGAACCTTGAAATTTGGCTAGCCCAAATTAGAACATATGTCAATGTAAAATATATTACTAAAATTTATTTCACCTGTTTCCTTTTTTAGCCTAATTACTAGAAAATTTAAATTTATATGTATGACTTGCATTATGTTTATGTTGGAAAGTGCTGACCTAAGTCTTTCTCATATCTTCCGCTCTCTCCAGAGTCTGCCTCCCCCTCTCCCAGTCTTTTTCAGAAACTCACAAGTTCTCCCACGCATTTACTAAGCAAGCAATACCACTCCTTGATCTCAGTCTATCCAATCTTGGCCAAGCCCACCTGAGAATGAGAGAGAAGAAGGTGAGGAGGAAGTGTGGGGGACAGTTTCCCGTTTTGTCCTCAGAGTGGCTAATCGGGTACTTTCTTAAACATAGCCTGTTCGGATTTAAAGCTGAATTCTGCTGCTGACCTTAAAATAGAAAAAATATTATTTTGACTAGAACCATAAATAGAAAAACATGTTTATTAGTCACCAACTTTAAAGACTATATGAAGAATATGAGCAACTTGAAATTCTTGACTTTATGTCCCTTTGTTGACAAAAAAAAATCTTGAATGGTGGCTGATTCTTTAGTTTGAGTCTCAAAGATCTCAGGAGCAAGACTGGGAAGGAAAGCAAAAAGAGGTTGACACTCTTTAGGGAGATTTCATCCATGACAAGGCAAGGCCTGATGAAACAAGTCTGCCTGTTATTAGAGAATACCTCTCTCTTCACTCAGTGAATATGCATTGAGCTCCTACTAGGGTTGAGCAGTGTGAGTGCTAAGCAGTAGGTGCTCATAATCCCCAAGTTCTCTGGAGGCAGTATTCTCCCATGGACACCAAGTGCCAGTACATAAGTGCCTTATTTCCCTGAACATGTCACCTTCTATTGATGTATCTTGATAATTTAAAAATGAGTCATTAATATTCACCTTTCCATTAGAGGAGAAAAATAAAGACAAGATACTATAAATGTTAAGTTAGTCTAAAAGGCTAAATTAGGCTAAAAGATAAAGGAAAGATCATTCTACATCCTACTTTTATTTCGATAGCTAATGAAAGATATCTTGCCTTTTTTTCCTTGAAATCATCACCCAACTTTATACAATTTAAAAACTCAGGGAATGTGACAGAATATAATTAGCTACTCCTTCCTTTAAAAAAAAAAAGGTTGAAAATAAAAAGATCATCAGTTCCAATAACCCATTTGCAAGAGCTATAAAAATATCACTGGTTCTTTATGACTCTTGTGGAACAAGTTACTTTTTATTAACAATTATCAGGACAATTCAGTTTTGTACACTATTTTTCTGAAGTTATATTTAGTAAGTTAGGTAAACTTGAAGAAGTTATTCTATGTATGTTTATTGCATAAATGTGAAGGAAAAATCGCCCAATTACTAAAATCATATAAATTCATAGAGATACCAGTTCTTCTCTCCTATTTAGCTGGAATTTCATACCATTTAGATACTTTAAAACCTCAAATTCACATTTAATAAATAATAAAGATAATAGCTGACACCATTTATTACTTAAGCTAGGCACCATTCTAAGCACTTGACATATACTGACTTATTCAATCCTTACAACAACATTCAGAGGTAAATATAGTTATTATCCACATATTACAAATAAGGAAGCTGAAACACAGAGAGATTAAGGAATTTGTCCGAGTTCATAAAGCTGTTAGTGGCAGAGCCTGGGAAATCCCAACCCAGTTAGCAGGACTCCAGAGTCCTCACTTTTTTTAAAAATCTTTATTGCTGAAAGTATTACATATGTCTCCCTCTTTTCCATATTGATCCCTTCTAGCCTGACCTAGCCCCTGCCCCAGGCCTTCACCACACTATTGTCTGTGTTCCTAGGTTATGCATATATGCACACAAGTTCTTTGGTTAATCCTCACTTTTCAACATTGTGCTCTACTTTCTAATAAAATAACAATAATAATGATACTTGAGATTTGATGTAGTTATTTGTTTAATTAATGATAAGACTGCCTGAAATGCATCTTCTGACAAAACTGATCACAAGTAAATAAAGCAGACATCAAAACCAATCTGCCTCAAAACTAAACTCAAGGTACAGTCACACAAAATGATCCACATATGCCAGTAATTTACCTTTGGTGAAGGTAAAAAACAACTCAAAAAAATGTGATGGACATGCGACACAAAGACTAATCTGTGGTAGTATGAAGGAGATGAGTGTACATTCCCATGAGAAATAATGGAGACCAGATGTAGAGGGAGTAGAGAAGAGGGAACAGGTGAGGTAGAGGAACCTGAGTGGGCGTGACTTGGTTACTGATTGGATGTAACAAGAGAAGGCAACAGTATTTGGGATTGTTGCTCAGGGACCTGGCTTGAATGATGGTAAGAGAATGATGCCTGCCAATCATTAGCACTGGGGGTAGGGAAAGAACGGCAGGTTTGAGGGTTAGAGAGTGAATTCTGCTTGGGAAATATTTAGCTTAGAGTGTGAGTGGAACAGCAGACGAACATGTCCTGGAAGTGTTTGGGAGGATGGGTCTGAAGCTCGGGAGAGAGGTCTAAGTTGAAGATAGACCACCAGCATGTATATTATAGCTTAAACTGCAGGCACACTGCACCTAGGCAGTGTTTCTAAAGGCAACCTTCCTAAAGTGATTGCAGTTAATTCTTCTGATATTCATTAAGTGCTTATGCCTACTATACCTATGGCACTGGGATAAGTGCTGTGGGAATTCAAAAACGCCTTTAAGTATATTTTCATTTTGCAGTCCCTCAAAGAACTTGCATTTGAGCAGAGTAAGAAGACAAACTCAAAATCAAAGCATAATATGACAAGAACCATAATAGAAACACAAAACCTTTCAGTGGCTCACATAAAGCATCTTAGTTGGGAGGATCAGGGAATAGTTAAGAAGGGGAGTGGCATTTGACCAAGGCAGGAGAAAAAGTCATGAAGAGGATGCAGCTGTGGCAGGGAGGGAGGAGGAACCTCTATGTTAGTCAAGACTCCATTGAACAATCACTTAAACAGAACGGGGCTGCTCTAATTCCCAGGCATTAAAAGGTTTACAGAGTAAATGGGTGAACTAAATAAATAAACTCTGGGCAAGGTGTCTGAGAACAACTCCCAAGTTCCCACCGCGGGAATGGGCTTCCAGAACAGCTGCTTCACCTGCCAGGCCAGCCCCAGTGCCACCCCCCCGCAGCAGCCTGTACCAGCAAAATGGATTCCCCTTGTTCTTCCTCTCTTGGCTGCATGACCCAGGTTGAAATGCAAGTCTCATGTGAGTTCATCTGACTGACCAAACCTAAATCCCATCGGGCACCCTCGCTATACTAGAAGCGAGTCTGGGAGATGTGGTTTTCAGTCTTTCTGGTCATGGCAGTACAAAAGGACACACTAAAAGGAAACTGGAAAAGGTGACTAAGACAGTCTATGTATCTGCCACACTGGACAGGTGCAGACACTTGTGAGTGGGCTATGAACCCACCATCTACATATCAATTCATTTACTCATTTACCAAAAAAACCCACCATATTGGTGTTAATGATGTGTCAATAATCAACATTAATTTTACACTTCTACCTTCACCTAACTTTTATTTTCTGAAAACATATCAATCCACTATTCAATTATAGCCTGTTATTGCACTCTGGCCTTTTTGAAAATCTAAAATATGACTTTATATTTTCTTGACATTTGTTTTATTATTTGAAAATGCTAATTTAGCCATTGGAGTTCTTTGGCTACTAAAGTAGTTGATGTTCTTATCTTGTGTCTGGTAGCAAAAGCTCTCATAGGCAGTCTTTGAAATGCAGATGAAAATATTCCTCACTATCCCCATTCCTAGTCATCTGAAGAACATAAGTGTTCATATTTATTTAATAATTATCGTCATTTAATAATGGTAATAATGGGAAGAAAGAGGAAGATGAGAGGAAAAACACTAGCAATTATGTAGTGCTTGTCATGTACCAAACTGCACTACACACAACTGACTTGATTTTATTTTGATAATAATTTTATTAGAGAGTCTATAATAATCACTATTACAAATGAGAAAACTAAGAATATGAAAGAATAAGAAAATAATCTTATCAACTAATTAGCAGGGGGGGTTGTTTGTTTTTTAAATATGTTTTTATTGATTTCAGAAAGGAAGGGAGAGGGAGAGAGAGAGAGAGAGATAGAAATATCAATGATGAGAGAGAATCATTGATCGGCTGCTTCCAACATGCCACACACTGGGGATCGAGCCAACAACCTGGGTATGTGCCCTGACCAGGAATTAAACCATGATCTCCTGTTTTATAGGTTGATGCTCAACCACTAAGCCATGCCAGCCAGGCCCAAGTAGCAGTTTTAACCAAGCAAAATTATACTTTGAAGCCCTTCTTTATAACATAAAGGAGTCCTTGCCCAAAGGCAAGATTCAGTAAGAATCTCCTATACCCCATATTTTTGATTCACAACAAGCTCCTTCACATCTATATAGTTGAGTGTGTGGTTGTCTAGAAAAGTGATGTCTAACTTAACTCTACCCTCTTTAAGAAGGAAATTCTAACTCTAAAATGGTTAATAAACCATAATACTCCATTGTATTATGTCAGCATGGAATATAAGAACATGTGGAACTCTCTTTCATTGAGCCTATTATCTTAGCCTCTCAATCTAAAAGGTGAAAAACATTAAAATTATACAATTTTTCATTCAGGCAACATCCATTTGTTGCATTCATCCAGGCAACAAATACATCATCATGTGCCAAGCGCAAAGAACAGAAACACAGATTAGAGCTCCATTTTTTTTTTATCAACGTGAAACAGGTCTCATTCCAGACCCTGAATTTAATGGGAAAGTCTGCAGTCATCTCAGCAGCACCCTGAGGTAAAGGATGCTTCTTAAGCCTGGATCCCGGGGATTAACCTGGCATCAGGTCATGACATTATTAAAGAGAAACATGAGACAAGAGTGTCAGCCACAGAGTCCCAGCTTGAGGTTAATTTGTAATGTGGCTTTAAATAAGTCATTTAACTTCTTCCCCATTTGCTTCCTCATCTGTAAAATCAGGATTAAAATGAATTCTCAGAACTTGGTCAACATTAATTAGTGTTTTGAAAGCATAATAAGGTCTGAGCACTGAGTAGAAGAATGTTAAAACAGCCAACTCAGTGTCCTGATGTGTCCTAAGTCAAATGTCTAATTTGGCAAACGATTTTGGTCAATTCCATTTCTCACAAGTTCATCAAAACCCTGTGTAGGCAGGTTAAAGTGATCCATTTGAAAGACCACATCAATGCCTTTCATTGTGTAACACAAAAATAAGTATTCACATTGATTGTACCCAAAGCATATAGAACTAGATGATAATTGAATTTTCAGTGACATTTTTTTCTTTGCTGCCTAGAAATTCCTTTATAACATGAAATTATAGTAACCACTGGCATTTCATTACAAATACCACACAGAGCTTTTAGACAGCTACAGTTGACTTCAGAATATAAAAGTTGAAAGATTACATATTTTCTGCTGATTACATTTTAAACAATCCTGTCTTCTTACCCTAAAGGAAAGAGCCTTCCTAAAACCACCAATATATGGACTTTTTTCCCCTGTGAGTGGGAGCATTCATCCAGGCAACAAATACTCATTTAACATCATCATGTGCCAAGCGCAATATTCCTGGTATTAAAAGTACAATAGTAAACCAAAAAATCAATATCTCTATCCTTATGAAGCTTACATTCTAGTGGAATGGGATCAAAGGCAGAAAAATAAGAAATGAACATAAATAAACAAAGTACTTACTCGCAGTATGTCAATACTGATTAAACGCTGTTTAAAAAAAATAAAACAGGAGAAAAAGTACAGAGAAGGATGAGCTACGTGGAAGGGTTGGAGTAGGGTGAAGATAGCAGTTGTAAGCAATGGGGTTAGAAAAGGCCTCCCTGGTAGAGGGCACGTTTGAAAGAGAACCATAGCCGTGTTTGTCTGTGACCATCTGGAGAAAACACATTCCAGCCCGAGGCATCTGGAATATTTGAACACCAGCAAAAAAAGCTAAGATAGAAGGAGCAGAGAGAATTAGGAACAGATTAGTAGAAGAGGTCAAAAATTATATCATGAAGAATATCTCATGCGGTCAAAAAGGTATCATACTCTACTGTATGTGGAGAAAAATTGTATGAGGACAGCCCTAGCCGGTTTGGTTAAGTGGATGGAGCGTCAGCCTGTGGACTGAAGGGTCCCAGGTTCGATTCTGGCCAAGGGCACATGTCCGAGGTTGTGGGCTTGATCCCCAGTGAGGAGCGTGCAGGAGGCAGCCGATCAATGATTCTCTCTCATCATTGATGTTTCTATCTCTCCTTTTCTCTCTGAAATCAATAAAGAAATATATTTTAAAAAAATTGTATGAGGACAAAGGTGGTGGCAGGGAAACCTAGTAAGAGTCTATTACACTAGTCCAGGTAAAGGGGAGGGTGGCTGAAGGTGATTGGACTCTCAATGCATTTTAAGAGCAAAGCTAAAAGAATTTCCTCCCCCAAAAAATCTGATATAGAATGTGAAAGGAAAAAGTTCAAGGATGGTGTTAAAATTTTTAGACTGAGCATCCAGAATAGAATTGCCATCAACAGAGAGGGAAAAGACTTCAAGAAAGCTGGTTTGGGAAAAAGCAGAAGTTTTTCCTCAGGCGGGTTTAATTTGAAATTGCTATTAAACATCCCATTGAGACAGAGTAGAGACATTGGTTATACAAGATTGAAATTCAAGGAAGAAATCCAAGTTAAAGAACCAAATTCAAGTCTCATTAATATATACAAAGAGAATGTTTAAAGCCTAGAGTAGTGGTTCTCAACCTTCTGGCCCTTTAAATACAGTTCCTCATGCTGTGACCCAAACATAAAATTATTTTCGTTGCTACTTCATAACTGTAATGTTGCTACTGTTATGAATCATAATGTAAATATCTGATATGCAGGATGGTCTTAGGCAACCCCTGTGAAAGGGTCGTTCGACCACCAAAGGGGTCGCGACCCACAGGTTGAGAACCGCTGGTCTAGAGGCTCTATGGGATTGCATGAGAGTGAAAATAACAAAAAAGTAGACAAGATAATTCAGAACAATTCTTTTGCTAAAAAGTAAATGCTTACCTAAATATATAAATACTCACAACTTCAGAAAAGCATCAAAGATCATTCCGCTGAAAATAATCTACTTAGTCCAGAAAATCTCAAACCTGACACTGAATTACAGTGATACTGGATTACTACTGCTCCCAGGAACTTGGTAAAAATGATCAGAGTTCTTTATTGAGGAGTATAATATATACAGGCCTCAAATTATTTTTATAATCATTTTTAAATGTAATTTGTGACACACAAAGATAACAAGACACATAAAGAGATCTGGCAGAAGCAACAGACATAGTAAGAGATCCACAGGGGCTCTAGATGTTGGGATTTTCAAAATTAGAGTTTATTTGTGAAAAGCAGACAAATGGAAACTATAAAGAGACATCATAACAAATTTGAAAAGAACTAAAAATATAATTACCCAAATTAAGAAATTATGAAAGAATTTAAAAGTGAATTATATCTGGCTAAGAGAGAAATAGTGAACTGGAAAATTTTGAAAAAAATAATATAGAAATCAAAATCAAAGCATATGGTGAGAGTGTTCAAGCATATTGTGAAGTCTCACATATATAATTGGTTTTCCAAAAACAAGGAGACAGAAGCAATATTTGAAGAGATAACTAATAGTTTTCTAAAGCTAATGAAACATATTGATCCATAGATTCAAGAAGACCAGTAATTTCTAAGCAGAACAAACAAAAATAAAGAGACTATTTTCACTGAGTAAACCCTAGAGAACTTCAATGTTTAGAAGTTGGAGATATCAAGGGATGAATGGATAAAGATGTCGTTTATATATACAGCCATGAGAAAGAAGGAAATCTTAACATTTGCAACAACATGGATGGACCTTGAGAGTATTATTCTTCGTGAGATAAGCCAGACAGAGAAAGACAAACATTGTATGATATCACATAAGTGGAATCTAAAAGAGCTAAACTCGTTGAAACAGAAAGCAGAATGGTGGTTACTAAGGGTTGTGGAGAGAGGAAATCGGGAAGATGTTTTTATAAAGTCTACTAGAGACCCAGTGCACAAAATTCGTGCATGGGTGTGGTTCCTAGGCCTGGCCAGTGATCAGGGCTGGGCTGGAGAGGAGGTGACAGTCGCCGGGCCAGGCTTGGAAGGAAAAGATGCCAGTGATGCCATCATCGGTGCCCCATGACCACGCGGTTCCCCATCTCCCCCTCTCCTCCTTCCCTCACTTCCACACCACCACCATGGCAGGTGGGCGCGGGCCAATCAGGGCCTGCTAGCCGGGGGATTGACAGAGCACAGGAGGTTAGCTGCCAGCCCAGAGGAGGGAGTCGGCCCTCGGCCCCCCTTGGAATGGGGCCATGTCTGCCACCACCCACCCCCAATTCCCCATCCCAGACTGAGGCCTAGCCCCGATCAGGCGATTGGGGCCTGCCAGCTGGGGAGAGGGACCCTGGGAAGTTAGCCAGCCCGGGGGGAGGGAACACAGGAGGTTAGCCTGCCAGGGGAGGTTGGCTGTGGGAGTGCACTGACCACCTGGGGGAAGCTCTTGCATTGAGGATCTGCCCCCTGGTGGTCAGTGTACATCATAGCGACCAGTTGTTCTGGTCGTTCTGATCGTTCCGGCAGCTTAGGCTTTTATATATATAGATATATAGAGATAGGAAAATGAGAGTTCATCTGCTGAGAGATGGTAGCAAGTCTCTAAAGAAGGTGGCATTTGAGATGAACATTGAAACATGTATAGAATTTCAATAAATGGAGATAGACTATTTATCTGAACTTTATTTGGAATATAATATAAAACCATTAACTATTTTAGAGCAGGAAGATTAATAATCTGATGTGGTACATAAATTGAGTTGAAAGGAAAGGAAACTAAAGGTTGGAAGACTTCTCAGGGGTCTATAGCAATAGTCCAGGTGAATAATGAAAGAAATAGGATGACTTTGTGAAGTATGTATATGATTGTCTAACTTTTCTATGTATACCTGTAACTAATACAAAATAATATTGAATACAAATTGTAATTGAGAAAAAATATAAATAAATAAGAAGAAGAAAAGAAGAAATAAGATAGTAGCATTGAGAATAGATGGGAAAGAAAAACTGGAAACCTGATTGCATCAGTCAGCTATTGCTGTAAGAATGTTTTTTAACAAATAACATTGAAATTCAGTAGCTCTAAAAAACAATATTTTTTCTTGATCTGCGCCTTGTCTAGAGGTTGGCTGATCTAGTCTGGCCTTGACTGGATTTGAGTCCAAGCTGTGGGTTGGATCCAAAGCTGTTCCAAGTGTCTTCCATCTTCTTTGGATTAAGGGGATGTGAAGAAATGACAAAAATGCAAAATACTTTATATTGAGTAACAAGAAAACAAAGAAAAGAAAAAATAATAAACCAGTTGAAATTATTAGGCTACAGAGAGACCAGAGACAGGTGATCACAAATGCTGTGAAGCTACATTAATTTTCAAGTATATTCCATGTATAAGCATCCCTAAAAGTATCACAAAATCAATAATTTAAAAATTCAAGAGAGATATAATGATATTTCATTGATTTCGAAAACAGTTTTTAATTATTTATTGAATAAACATTGATTAATCACTTCTTATATATCAGGTGCTAGTATAGGCACTTCCACTATAATAAGTTAGTGAACCTTTTTTGAGGAGCCCATAGTCCAAAAGAAAAGGTAGACTTGTAAATAAATAATTACAATGCAATATGACAATTTAGCTAACTAGAAAACACTGCTGTAACACAGAAGATAGAACAATAACTTTGGCCCTGGCCGGTTGTTCAATGGTTAGAGCATCAGCCCATGGACTGAAGGGTCGCAGGTTCAGTTCTGGTCAAGGACATGTATCTCAGTTGCAGGCTCAATCTCAGACCCCAGGCAACCAGTCAATGTGTCTCTCTCACACTGATGTTTCTCTCTCTCTCTCTCTCTCTCTCTCTCTCTCTCTCTCTCTCTCTGTCTCTCCCCCTCCTTCCACTCTCTCTAAAAAAAAAAAAAAAAATCAATGGAAAAAATATCCTCAGGTGAGGATTAACAAAACAAAGAAAAATAACTTTGATAGCAGGGGGTTGGGGAGGAACATGAAATTCTTAAAAAACTGCTTTGTGTGATTTAGTTATATGTGAAGAATGATTGAGGTCAGGTTGAAGAGCAAAGACATTCCTAGAAGAGGAATCACCATGAGCAAAATGAAAAAAGCATGAGAGTGTATGTTTTTAAACCAATAGCATAGGTTTGGGAGGAGTAACTGATGATAGAGTTGGTAAGGTGGGAAAGAGCTGCTTACAGAGGTCAGAACAGTCCATGCTGATATTTGATTTTTATCTTGGAAATAATGAGAAATCATTAATGGGTTTTAAGCAGGGAGAGTAATCTCTATGTCATGCACAAGTTGACAAGTTGAACTTACCTGGAGAGTATCCTTGATTATTGTTCTCCTTCACCCTCACACTCATCCAATCAATCACCATATTTTATTTAATTTTTTAAAATATATTTTTATTGATTTCAGAGAGGAAGGGAGAGGGAGAGAAATAGAAACATCAATGATGAGACAGAATCATTGATCGGCTGCCTCCTGCACACCCCCCTACTAGGAAATGAGCCTGTAATTTGGGCTTGTGCCCTTAACCAGAATGGAACCCAGGATACTTCAGTCTACAGGCTCACACTCTATCCACTGAGCCAAACCAACTAGGGCTCAATCACCATATTTTAAATATTTTAATTCCTGTGAGTTTTTTAAGTCTGTACTCTCCATCTCTATAGCTACCAATACAGTTCAAATCCTCTTTCTACTATTTCTGTAAATAGCTGTTCAATGGCTGCATTAGTTATCTATTGTTGCATAATAAATTATCTCAAAACTTTGAAGTTTAAAACAGCAATACACAGAATTTCTTTAGTTTAGGAAACTTTAAGCTATTTCTTTCTTTATTGATTCTGCTTGAAATTATGCCTGTGTTTGAAATTTCCTTTTCCTCTAGCACCCATGCCCAGCCCTATCTTTATCTTCCTCCCTAAATTAGCTTCTAGTCATCTTTCAAGACTCATTTCAACAGTTATTTTGCTCAGCAAGTCTCTTATGAATCTCTCCAGCTCCTGCCTCAGACTCATACTTTTCCCTAGTGCATCCTACATATTGTGTGTTGTGTGAGTATAAATTTAGTCACTTTACTTGTATTTTAAACTCAAAGATCAGAATAAATGAGCTGAATTAAAGAGGTAAAGATGGCAGAATAGGTAAATACAGTACTTGAAACCTCCCATAATTACATCAATTAAAATACAATTAAACTACAGAAAAAACATCATTCAAAACTGCCTAAAATCTAACTGAACAGAAGTCCTATAATCAAGGATGTGTAGAAGAAGCCACTTGAAGACTGGTAGGAGAGATAGAAATGCAGAACAGTCTGGTCTCACACCCCCATGTGATGGATAAAAATCAGGAGGATATCTCAGCTGCGGAGGCTCCCCCCTGAGAAGCCAGGGGTCTTCACCCCCATGTCAGGACCCCCAAACCAGAGTCCCAGTGTGGGGAAGAGAAGTCTCCATAACTTCTGTCTGTGAAATCTAGTAGGAATTGTATCTGAGTGAGACAGAGCACTGCTGAAGTCCCAGGTATTCCTCTTAAAGCACATGAACACAGACTTACTTGCTGAGGGACTTATTCACTCACTCAGTGCTGGCACAGCAGCTCCAGGGACATATGGGGGAAGAACTAAACTGGCATCAGGGCAAGAGTTGGAGGGGCAGCTTTCTCCCAGACAAAAGTGCTGACAGAGGCCATTGTTCCTTTGCTGAGCCCTCCCCGCACTGGCAGGCAGGTGTTTTATCAGCCTGGCGCACACTCTTTACCCCACCCTGGTAATTCCTTGAGATTCCACCCCACCCAACTTGTAGCCATCCTTCCCCAAGCCATTTATAGTGGCTTTCCATACAAATGGCCTGTCTTGGCTCATGCTTTAAGTTTTCCTAAAATCTGGTAGAGAGGCAATACAAGGATAAGAAATAGTTGGAGATCAAGGTATGGCGGTGGTAGTGGCAATGAAGGAGTCCTCACCAAACTCTTCTAGAAATGAAGTGTTTTCTGACCTTCCAGAGCCTCTTGGGTTCCAGCTATGCCAATCCTGCTCTTCCAGTCTCCTGTTGATTCTGGGAGTACTTCTAGTAAATTCTGACTTCCCATCCTTTTGGAGAAGGGAAGGGAAACGAAGGCTTAAGTTAGTCAGTGTTCACTTTCATTACTTTGAACCAAGAGCAGATAAAAATATCAATTTTAAAGGAAAGGTGGAATTTATCAAAGCAGAGAAGATCATGGCATGATAGGCAAGGAATATGGCAGAGATGTGGGAATGGGCTGGAGGACAATCGTTGGATTCATTAGGTTAAAATAGTAGGTTCATATAAAGGAATTCCTGGAAGAACCATCCTCCAGCATATCAGCCTAGTAATCCTTAACCTCACTTTTTAGACTTTTCCTAAACTCATTTAACAAAACCTAACTCCTTAGGCAAATATCACATCAGAAACTCAGCTTGAGCCCCCACCCACCACCCCTGAATTGAACTCAGCTCAAGCTCCCACCCTCTACCCCCAAATCCCCACATTGTCTCTAGCACTGTAACAACCAAAATGTGCTGGCCCTAGTACATTAATTGGCTATTTTCTCTGATCACCTGCCATAACATCTACTTTCATCTGTCCTCATACTGGCCTGTTCTAGCTGATGTTGAGCCCCTAATAGTCTACAATATATTTCTACATTGGCTCCATTTCAACTTCCAACTCTTCAAATCGCCTTTGATTTTACAGCCTTGACTTTTAGCCCTTGCAATCCAACTTCAGGCTTCTGACTAAATTGGCCTGCCTCAGCATCTACATCTAAGACAACTGCTCATGCTTTCTCTATCTTCACTGGGTACTTTTCTAGTTAAGAGAAATATATCATCATATGCATTCCTACCTGCCACTTTCAAGCACAGAGTATGATAGAGTGATTTGTGTTGTGTGTTTTTTGTTTTTTAAGTGTTGTGGCATAAAAGTCCAGCAGTAGTTTAGTAACATTTGGAATAAGAAAAAAGCTGAACACAAAGGGGCCAGTATAGAAAAATAAGCAAAACATAGGACTTGGACAAGAGTGAAACATGGGATTTGGAAGGAGCAGGGGGAGATAAAACACTACAACAAAAAAATAGAAAAGACCGCAAAAAAAAAAAAAAGGAATAGAAGTGAATCAGAAATAATTATGGTTTTAAGCCATGAATGACCAAAATAAAAAAAACTGAGAGAGTCTGGTAGTTTTGAGAATCAATTTTATATAGTGCCATAGGAGTTAAGAGAACAAAGGAAGAGTTTCAAGGCAAGTGAGGTCATTGAATAAGGCAAAGAAAGGTCCAAAAAATGAGTTCATTTTAAAAAGTCTTAAGATATGTTTCCTAAAAGGTAACTCATGAGTATGAAGACACTTTCAGGAGAGGTTGAATTTCAACCACCAGGAAATAAAGAATAAATAGGTTGGGGAAATAGAAGTGGCACTAAATAAGATATTTTAAGAAAATTTGGAAATGAAAGAAAAGCAAAAACTAAAGCAATGATTCATGATGTTCAAGTTGAGGAAGGGTCAAACCACCCTCCTTATGAAGCTATAAGGAAACTCTAAAATGGTCTTTTCTATTTGTATTTTGGTCAAGACTTTTAACCTTAAAAGTCAATGTGTTCTAAAAGGGACTGGCGTTGTTTCTTGATGTAAATGTCTGTTGGTTTGGCAGATTTTGACATAATCGCTGATGACGTGGGCGCTATCTCAGAAACATAGAAAAATATACTGAAAACACAAAAAGGCCAAGTACTTACAAGTCTTACGCATACCTTTCCACTCTATAAATGAACTTGGCTTTGTTTGATATGAAAGCAAGACACAGAGAAAAGGGTTTTTAATTCAAAGCTTACACCCTCTCTTCCAAGAGCATGTTTGAAACTAATTGCTATATAAAGTCCAGAGTACAAGCAAGGACTCCAGTTGCAGACCAGCTACATCGACTTCTGCATTTGGAAACTTAGTCTTTCCAAGTCGTAGAAATGAAAACAAAGCCTGTTTGAAAAATGACTGTCCTGCTCTTACTTGAGTGTTTGATACTGTTTCCCATAAAGGAGCAGAAACCCAGTGTCAGACTTGTGCATACTCAGAAAGGTAAAAGAGAGCATCTCCGGAATGTGACTGGAGAAATGTGACTCATCTCTTTTGTTTCTTGCCAAGCTTACCTTGACTTCTACTTCAATAAACAGAGTGAGCAAAGACTATGCAAAGAAATTATCTCCCAAAATCTCCATCTGGATTTTTTTTTTCCTGCTGCCACATCTTGACCAGCTAGGAGAGTTTTGCTCTCTTTCATTCACTAATAATGCTCATAATTAGCAATGCAATGTACCTTGTGTTGTACCTTACTTCTTTCTCCTTGCCTCTTAGTCTCACTTTAGCTTGGCTATACCCCTGTGAAATGAACAAGGGCAATATTTTTGCCTTCCATTGATTATCAAGGTATGTCTAGATGGCCATGCAAAGGCAGCACAAAGGCACTTAAAAAATAATTTTGGTGTTGGGTGACAGTGCATTTATTCCTTCGTTCTTTATACGTTGGACTGCTATCTTAGAACCGCATTCATAAGGTAGAAGTGTGTCCATATACAAATCTTCAATGTGATCTCAAATACTCTTTTTACTCCTTAATTAACTACACAACTCAAAGGAAAAGAATGGTTGTGACAATTGTGTGTTTGTTGTAATCAACCTAAAATGATTCAAATAAGATGATTTGAGCCACATTTTTGGCTTGAATTATTTATATAAGTTGCATGGTGATTTTGCATTAATCGCTTTCTTATGTTTACAAAATCATGTTCTGAAACTAAGTACAAATTGTAATTGTGTGTCATCCCATACACTCTCTGCATTCTTACTCTTCAGCATCTCAGGCACACCTCCAACTTCTGGAACTGAATACAAATTGTCCCAGGTTAAGATTACTGAGGGGGAAAAGTATTGGTCAATAGTCCTAAATGAACTCACAGAGAAGCTTTCACTATGGATCTATACTGTCTTATCATCCTCGTAATGTTAGCTACATTTTCTTACTTTACTATCTATAATCCTATCTAATAAAAGAGAAACATGGTAATTGGCGTATGACCGCTACCCTTCCCATTGGCTAATCAGGGCGATATGTAAATTAACTGGCAGCCAAGATGGCGGCAGGCAGCCAGGCAGCTTGAAACTAACATGAGGCTTGCTTGCTTCAGTGACGGAGGACTCCAACATTCCCTGCTTGCTGCTGCTGGCCTCTGAGCTGGCAGTTTGAAACATAGTTACAAAAATAGAAGCTAAACAAAACCCCAGAAACCAGCTTTCAGCTAGCCAGGATCTCAGACCTGGAGTTGATACAGAGTTTCGATTGTAGAACCTAAACAAACCAGATACCTGCTTTCAGGAGCGGAGGCCTAAGAGCTGGAGCCTCAGAGCTAAAGCTGGCTCAGAATAAAGAAAAAGAAAAAAGAAAAAAAGGAGCAGTTGGGAGCTTCAGTCCCAGCCTGAAAACAGCCCTCAGCCCCTCACCCAGACTGGCCAGGCACCCCAGTGTGGACCCCCACCCTGAAGGGTGTGTGACCAGCTGCAAACAGCCATCATCCCCTCACCCAGGCTGGCCAGGCACCCCAGTGGGGACCCCCACCCTGATCCAGGACACCCTTCCGGGCAAACCAGCCAGCCCCCACCCATGCACCAGGCCTCTATTCTATATAGTAAAAGGGTAATATGCCTCCCAGCACCGGGATCAGCGAAGCTGAGAGGTCTCCCGGCACCGGGATCAGCATGACAGGGGGCAGCGCCCAAACCCCCTGATCGCCTTGTGGCTCTGTGTGTGACAGGGGGCAGGGCCACAACCTCCCTATGGGCCCTGCTCTGTTCCTGACAGGGGAAGGTGCCCCAACCCCCTGATCGGCCCTGCTCTGTGCGTGACAGGGGGTGGCGCCGCAACCTCCCCATTGACCCTGCCTTGAGTGTGACAGGGTGCGGAGCCCAAACCCCCCCAACCCACGGGCCCTGCTCTGTGTGTGATGGGGTAGAGCCATAACCTCCCCATCGGCCCTGCCCGGAGTGTGACAGTGGCGGCGCCCCAACCCCCTGATCGGCCCTGCTCTGTGCATGACAGGGGGTGGCGCCGCAACCTCCCCATCGACCCTGCCTTGAGTGTGACAGGGGGCGGTGCCCCAACCCCCCAATCGGCCCTACCCTGAGCGTGACTGAGGGTGGCATCGCAACCTCCCAATCCGCCCTGCTCTGTGCATGACAGGGGGCGGCGCCCCAATTCCCCAATCAGCCCTGCTCTGAGCCCGACCAGGGGCTGCACCTAGGGATTGGGCCTGCCCTCTGCCACCCGGGAGCAGGCCTAAGCCAGCAGGGCGTTATCTCCCGAGGGGTCCCAGACTGCGAGAGGGCATGGGCTGGTCTTAGGGAGCGCCCCTTCCCCCGAGTGCACAAATTTTTGTGCACCGGGCCTCTAGTAATCTATAATAATAAAAGTGTAACATGCTAATTAATCAGATGTCCTTCTGGATGACCTTCCGGACGAAGCTGGGGCTTCGAGGGAAGCCCGGGTCCCGGGTGTCAGAGGGAAGCTGGTGCCGGCAGCTGGGGAAGAAAGGCCTACTCTTGCATGAATTTTTGTGCATCGGGCCTCTAGTTGTACTATAATGTTAGACCATCTACATAACATGAAGTGAAGAGTTTCAGTGTCAATTATTCTATTTATTTGGTCAATTTAGGAAACCAAACAAAGTCATTCAAGCTGCTGCTCTGATTTTTTTTTTTACCTAAACTGCTTGAATTCACTTTGTATAGATTCTCCTGTTTATGAATGTGGTTCTAAGATAGCAGTCCAACGTATAAACGAACGAAGGAATAAATGCACTGTCACCCAACACCAAAATTATTTTAAGTGCTTTTGTGTTACCTTTGCATGGCCATCAAGACATACCTTGATAATCAATGGAAGGCAAAAATATTGCCCTTGTTCATTTCACAGAAATGAACTACTCACAAGAAATGTTCTGGCCCGAAGTATGGTATATAACCTTGAGCAGCCAAAAGACTTGCCTGGGGAGGGAATCAGCTGTGAGCCCTCAGCAACCAGCATTCTGTTCCTGGGGAAACAAGGGTCTTGGTGCTGAAGGCAGATCTGGAGAATGCACCGCAGCATCCACTGCAGGGGTGGACAGCAGAGGTTGTGGGGATGCTAAGGCCATCCCTTCCGTTAATCCCAAATAATCCTCTGCTGTGCCACTGCCTAAGAACCCCAGAGTCCAAAGACAAATCAAGAGGATATAAGATTGTTAAAGTTTGTGTTTTTATGCTGATGGAAACCTTTTAACAATTCATCTTATCCTGTTCTAAATCTAAAACTTCTCTTTTGCAGCGATAATTCAAATTGAAGGGCATTTCCATAGACTAAAACGTAGTTTCTTAAATCAGTATTTCACAAACAGATTTTTGGAGAGATCCATAGGGGAATGTTTTTATAAGGAATTTGTACATTATTCAATTATAAGAAACAGAGTGTGTGAAATAGAGTGTGGGGTTCAAATCCCTAATGTGCTCCTGCATACTAACTGTGTGACATTAGGGAAATCATGACGTTTTTTGAATCCTTTATGTTCTCATTTGTAAAATGTACCTACTCACAAGATTGTTGTGAAAATAAAATAATGCAGCAAGGATTCAGCACAAGGCCTAGCATATTTAGAAACACTAAATAAGTGGTACATATTGTCATTTGTGTCACCAAATCTTACAGTCACTTGATATAACTTGGCACACATCTTTTTTGCATTACCTGAAAAAAAAAAAGGTGTTAATAAGAAGGTAATTAGAAATCTGTCATCAGAGCTACTTCATCCTATGACTGGTCAAATGTGGTGGTGACATAACCAAAGGCACAAATTCAAAAAATCTCAGCATTTTCAAACTCTACTGCTCCAGAAAAAAATGAGGGGGAGCGGGGAGCTGTGCAGAAGGGTAAAAAGTCTGAAGAGCCTCATTTAACAAGATCAAAGGAATTAAAGTATTTTTTGTAAAAGACTAAAACTTTTAAAAGAAAACCAAGCAAATAAAATCAATCTCGGTCACTAAGATAACTGGTGAAAGGAAATATTAAGTCTAAAAAATCATAAATCAGAGTTTTAAACATATAATAGGTATTCAATAGACATTCCTTAAATTGATTTGCATCATGTACATAGAACGAAAAAGACCTTATTTACTAATAGCATTTTTAAATGGAAAAATTTAATGAATACCTACCATGTACCAAAAAAAAAAAAAGCATATTAAGGGTTTGAACATATAAAGACATAAAGACATCATTCCAACCTTCACAGAGCTCTCTGTGTAGGTGAGAGTGACATATCAACAAATCAGTACAACACAGGGATAGAGTGTACTGGGACACAGGGAAAGGGCCACTAACTCTGGCGGGAAGGGTCAACTTAGGGGATTTTGACATTTTTCTATAACCAATAGCAAGACAAGCGTATAAGCAAAGAGGTGGCATTATTTGAATTTGTTATTTTAGAAAATGCATTCATTCATTAAGTTTTGAATGTTTTTATTGATGTTACTGCCAGGTACTGTCTTGGTGAGCCCAACAGACATTCTCTGTCACTCCAGTTGCAGCGCTAGCGGCAGGATAAACTGAAGCCAGGTGAATCTGAGGGCAGAGAGACCAGCTAAAAAGCTGTTGCATTTATCCTGAGGCGAAATGATGAAGAGAACAGGACAGATTCAAGAGATAGTTGGAAGAGAGTCCTGCATTCTTCGCAGAACTCAGAATTATATTTCTTTTGCCTTAGAAAGAACACCCCTGATACCCTATGATCCTAATCCTAAAATCTTGGATTCTGTAGCTGTCAGCTGGGTCAGAGGTCAGTCCCTCGATGCTGGTTCCTTTCTTCTTCCCACTATCTTTTCTGGAGGATAAACAATCATGCTCCTCACATTCCCATCAGATAGGAAATTGTGAGTCCAGGGAAATGGGCCAAAACTAGCCAGCTTCCTCCTTATAAGCAGGCCTTTTCTTGATAAATAAAATTCTATTTACTTTGAAACTAGAAACCGTGTTTAATATCCAATATCAATATCAAAAGGCAATCTTGTTCCTTTTCTTAAGATGACCAAAAAAACAGATCTAAGATTAAACACTTCTTAAGACAAGAGTTTTAGGACCTCTCTCAGTCCGAATCTGCCTGATCAAAATGACTTTTCCAGGTTACTATTTTTAGCTTTCATCTCTTTCCTACCAAAAATATGTTCTCACTAGCACAAAATGTCAGCTTGTGTGCAATAAAAGTCATTTGTCTCCAATTTTGTTATTAGTAAAATGACTCCACCCAAATAAAGCAAATGAGATTGAGTGCTTAAAATGGTGTCAATTAGATAATATTTCATCTGCCTCTAAAGGTGGTAGTAGATATTTACTGATTGAGTTATTGTTTATTTTGTAAATGTAATTAAATTTAGCATTTGTAATTAAGCATTTTTGGCACATGAGATTCAATATCCCCTTCACCTTCCTAAGGCATCAGGGAAAGAAAGAAAAAATTCCTTCTGATGCCTTCCCTGTCCTGCCAGATTGTCCAAATCAGCAGATACTATATATAGTTTACTCTCTTTGCAGAATTGGTCAGCATCAGTGTCTCAATCATGCTTCACAGTCTGATGGCAGCTGAGAAAGACCTTTCTACAAACTTGAATACTCAAGGAACTGAATCTAGGAATACAAAACACAGGTATCTTTGCCGAGTAATTACCTCCCATTTCCCTCATCTGAGCCTGCCAAGGTCACCTCTTTCCTTCCTGATGCTAAGTTCTTAAACTAGATGGAAACTCATGGTGTTCAGTGGCTCTGATAATAGAGCAGCCTCGTGCCCCCCGACTCCTCCACACACCCTTTTGAAAGGAAGATAGAAAATAGCCCAAATAAGAAGTGAAGAACACCCAGGCAAGAGATTGGCTACTGGCAGTGATTAAAAATAACAGGCTTAATTGACTCAAGCTTCCTAAAGAAGGTAATTTAAAAGATGTGCTTTGAAGCAAGGGGAATATTTTGAAAAATAGCAGTAGTAAAAAGGGCATTTAGGATTAAGGGAAACATGGGCCAGAAATAAAATCAAGAAAGCACAGTTGTCCAAGAATGCATGTGAAATCCAATTTGGCTGCAATTTGGTACATGGGTACTGGTGAAACAGAACCAGGCAGATAAAGCAGGTTTAATTAATTTGTGGAAGGTTAAGTTTACTTTGGTAGACTCTTGGAAGTAGTTGATGTCATGAAGAAGAAAAAAACATTATCAGATGCTGTAGGAAGGTTATTCTGGCAAGCAGTTTTCAGAATGAGTAAGAGAAAGAAGAGGCAGAAAGTATGGAAAATATCAGGTGGCTATTTCGGGCAAAATGTACCCAAAGCTGAATTAAAGTGATGGCATTGGGAATGGAAATGGCAT
Source organism: Myotis daubentonii (assembly GCF_963259705.1). Taxonomy (NCBI): domain Eukaryota; kingdom Metazoa; phylum Chordata; class Mammalia; order Chiroptera; family Vespertilionidae; genus Myotis; species Myotis daubentonii. The sequence goes on along the minus strand of NC_081841.1, from coordinate 78,580,392 downwards.
AACATATTCAAGAGCCATTGTGGAGTTATATTCTACATGACTGGGCTTCTAACTGTGATTGCAGTGAGAAGAAGCAGGAGTCACAGATAACACTAAGGTCTCAAACCTAAATCAAGTAAATAATTCAAGTAACATTTATGGAAAAAGCAGAGTCAGAAAAGGGATTTGTTTTAGAGAAGATATAATTAGTTCTCTTACATACAGGGATGGGCAAAGTAGGTTTACAGCTGTGAGTATGCGAAACAGAGTTTATTCTTGTATTATTTATTAGTTATTGTACTATTTTCCAGAAGAATAATCGTAAACCTACTTGGCCCAACCTGTGTTTACTCTAAGCCACCCATTTGTCGCTGAGGTCCTTGTCCAATGGGTCCACACCAGCATTCACTTTGATGACTAATTCTATGTGGGCTCCAATAAGTTTATCCCGTAGTATCTGACCCTTCAGCAAGGGGTACATCTTTCATCTCCTCTCCCAGGGCTTCTTTATTGCCATGGAGCTGTGAGACCCTGCCTCACCTGCTCAGGACAGACACATGCACAATCAAAGTACAGGAAAGCTAACTTTATGGACCAATCCTTTGAGCAATGGTAGATGAGACGAGAGCTGATGGGTAATTTCTTCTTCCCCAGACAGACCATGAGGAGACACAATCATTAAGTGTGGCCTAGTGGGAGGAAGCACTTCAAGAGTGAGTCATCAGTTGCATTTGACACCCAGTGGTACCAAGGTCAGCTCAGACCGTATCATTTGTTTGGCCTTTGCTTCTGCTCTATCTCATAGGCCTTGTTACTCACATCAGCGTCCCTGTATTCCCTGACAATTCGCTCATACTTCCCTGGATTCTCTCATTAAAAGTTTCGTGTAAGCTTTTGCCTCAGGCATTGTTTTCTAGGTAAACCTAGGCTACGAGAATAACTAAAGCCTTAACAAGAATGACTGGTTGTATACTTTATAAGCATTTGTGGTCATTGAGATTGACATGGCAGTAATCTGCGGTGTTCCAGTTATCCTTCTAGGCATATAGTAGCTTTGCACTTCTCTCATCCCTTGAAATTGGTTGTGATCAATCAGGTGTTTCTCTGGCCAATAACGAAATGTAAATTGAAAGATATGGGTTAACTCAAGCTGTAAAGCTTGAAAAGGCAGTGTGTAGTTTTTGTGTCCTCATAGAATCATTATGTGTTCTTAAATCCAAATTTATCTAAACATCCTTTTAAAAAATCATATGGATCAATAAGGATATTAAATAAGACTCTCACAATACATGTTTATAGCATAACTCAGAGATTAAAAAAAAATAGAGTGCTATGAACTTAAAATTGCATGATAAAACAAATAAACATATTAATGTTTCAGGCACCAGAGTTTTCATGGACAAAGAAAATGAAAATATGGAGGGCCTAGAAGAAACAGCAGCTTTCATTTCAACTAAGAAATGAAAACATTTAGTGTCAAATTTTTGTTTCTAAAGACCATTTCATACTCAGTCTCAAAGAAATTAAAGGTTCCAAGTTGGGCCAGGAGCATTTTATTATGACATATAGCACAGAGAGATTAAAACACTGATAGAGGCAAGTCAGAAAGACACAAGAACTTCTAAAGGTTGGCATAATTTGGCATATTTCAGCAATAGAAAGAATAATAATGAAAGTGAATAATTTTTAAAAAAGGAATCCATGTGTTCAAAATGATACACATATGTTCAAAGAAAGGGAAGGTGGGAGAGAAATTATTTATAAAAGAATGCCAGCTAATAAATGTAGATGAATGTTAGAGTTAGAAAATCATCCTTGTGCAACCACCAAGGTAATGACTGATTTAAGCAAGAATCATCAATGGGCACTAAAATCATTGGGTAAAATTTACATATTCTCAAAGTATCTCTTGCACAGATTGCTATGGATTGCAAAGAGAAAAAAGAAATGTAATACTGGGAAAAATATAGCAAATGCCACTTTAACCAGGTGATCAAATTCATTGCCAATTATGGGACCAACTGACAATATGTGTGCATCCTGCTATGTTTCACAGTGCTTAGAGTAATTTGTGAACATGACCTCACCTACTTGCCACTACAAAAATAAAAAATTATTCAGAATTATTACAGAATAATAAATCAGGATTTCTGTAAAGCTCAAATGGTATAATTTATCAGAAAGTGAAGAAAGTCCATATGCCAAAAATCAAATTTTCTAAAGCCAGTTCCCTGAAAATCAATTAGCTAAATGACTAAATTTAAAAAGTCATTTGCAAGCTTCCCAATATTAGCAATAGCAATTTATAAAAGGCTTGTTTCTTTTAACTATTTAAATAACATTTCACTAAATTTGAGATAACTTTTTGCCTCAACAGCAGAAAAACAATTCAGCCATTCCACAGTCTACATTGCACAGTCCACATCCAAGCTGCCCTCTGATTGTAGACATCTGAGTGAACCCAGCCAACACCAGCCAGATATTAGACCATTCTATTCAAATTTGCCATAAAATTTATAAGTTAAAAGATACATATTTTTAGTAAATTGAAACATGGTAAATTTGTCAAACTTATATTTCAACACAATTTTTAGCAAATTCACTGAAGACAAAATACTTCAAAACATAGCTATTGTTTTCACTATAGTGCTAATAAATATTGCCATCCATTTTACTGCTGAATCAATAAAACTAAGTAAAAAAAAAAAGAAACTATAAGTAAAAAGTTCAATGTCCACTGTTACATTGCCTTCTTTATAGTAATAATTAATCAAACATAGCCAAAGCAGTTATAATATATGGAATAATTCAACCCAAAGCATCATATGTAATGAGTATTAATGAGGGATGGAGTATAGGACTGTGTGTGTGTGTGTGTGTGTGTGTGTGTGTGTGTGTGTGTGTACATGTGCATCTTGCATTTTTGTAAGATGGCTGCAAAAATCTTTGTGTCCTGTAGAATATGTGCCAGTTGCCTGAAAATCTAAAAGTGGGCATTAACTTAAGAAATATGCAGAGTCCCTGGTTGTTATGGCTCAGTTGGTTGGGCGTCATCCTGTGTACCTGAAGATTGCTGGTTCAATTCCCAGTCAGGGCACTTGACTGGGTTGTAGGCTCTATTCCCAGTAGAGAGCATGCAGGAGACAGCTGGTCGATGTTCCACTCTCACATGGATGTTTCTCTCTCTCTCTCTCCCTCTCCCTCTCCCTTCCTCTTTCTCTCTAAAAAGTCAATAAAACATTTTTAAAAAGAAATATATGGGGAAGAAGAGAGAAAGACCAAAAATATATGGAGTGATGAATAGAGAGAAAAAAAGGAAAGGGAAATAAAGAAGGTAGACACAGTCTCTGGATAGATAAAACAATACAAATTTGGATGCCAGTCCATTGGGAAATAAACCTAAACCAGATTACCAGCTTAGTGACATGGAGCCCTAGACATAGTCTGTAAGACCATGAAGATGCAGGCCCTTCTGTCCCAAAAGAAGGCAGGAAGAAGAAATGATTTTATAATAAGATAAAGTTGCCAAAGGGAGTTTAAAAATCTTCCTTCATTGTTTCATGCCTAAACTTTGCCACACACAGACACCAAATGGTAACATCTGAATGGAACCGCCTTGGAGCTAGAAAATGTTTTTGTCCATACGCCCCAGCAGTTAGGATTTGCATCCACCGATCCTTGTGGAGCTTGGAATGATTCCCTTGTATTTTTAGTGATAAGATATTTGTTTGAACAATTAACACTGAACGTATCAAAACAAATCATCTGCTCATGTTTTGATGGAAATGTTTTTATCTGAAAATGGTTAATGTAATTTCTCTGGTCCCTTTTGGAACCAAGCCATACATGATTTCCACTGGGTGTACCCTCTTGTATTAACAACAAAGTTCCAGTGTTTTGTAAACTTTTCCACAAACCACCTTCAGAAATAGTTATTTAAATGCAGTCACACAGGGAATATCAATTTACCACTTCTTATCTAGAATCATAAAGTCCGGGTAAGGCAAAAGGGTCATAGTCGGGAGAAGCAAGATAAGGAGAATAGCAAGGAAAATGCTATGATTAATTCTCACTTTTGTGGTACTATCAAGATTCATGATACTTACAATTCTTGATATATGTATTCAAACATTTGTATAAGGTGAGCTAAAAATATTAATATTTTTACTCTCCAGGTGAAAAAAATCTTTTTAAGAAAATATATTTATATTGATTTCAGAAAGGAAGGGAGTGGGAGAGAGAGATAGAAACATCAATGATGAGAGAGAATCATTGACCAGCTGCCTCCTGTACATTCCACACTGGGGATCGAGCCCACAACCCTGGCATGTGCTCTGACTGGAAATCGAACCATGACCTCCTGGTTCATAGCTTGACACTCAACCACTGAGCCACGCTGGCAGGATGCAAAAAAAACTTAATTAGAACAATTTGGATATTGTCTAAAAATAATGATAATATGTAGTGCAAAAATAAAATCTGTGGGGTATCTTGAAATAACATCTTCTGAATTGATCACCATTTCCTTTTTTTTTTTTTTTAGAAATTTAGCTGGTATATGAAAAACCTTCCTCATAAACCTAACAGTGTTACCTTAGACAAGTAAGCTAACCTCTCTTTCAAATGAAGAATGACCACTAGGATGTCTTTGACCTCTAGCATTTTATGACTGATTGATAATTAAATTTGTTGTGATGTGACTTCCTCTCCACAGATGTTTTCAGCCCACAGTTAACCTCTACAGCATATGTTTTTAGAATAGTTCTCAATAAATTTTCCCCAAAACAGAAAATTTCTAATTTAGTCACATTTTTTTCCTCAGTATATTTTCTTAATTTTAACTTTTATTTTCTAGTGTGTTTTTTTGTTCATAACTTTAAAACTTATAAATTCACCAGATTTTTAAAGAGACTAATGATGCACAATCATTACTAAAGCTTTTATGTGACATAGTCTATAGACACCTAAAATAATGGCAAGGCATTTCAGACATGCTTGGCCAGGCAGCTCCCCCTACCACCCACCCACAGTCCCATTCTCATCCCCTGGCCCAAGGCATGCGTGCCTTCCTGAAGAAATAAGAAAAGCAAGGGAGAACTAAGAAACTGTGCCCACTTCATTATTAAGTATATCCTTGGCCCTAACTAGCTGACCAAGTTGGGTCTCCCCAAGTTAGATAAGTGCCCAATGCCACAGAGAGCACAGAAAATGCCCCTCTTGGTATCTCTAACTTAATGGGTCTCAGCCAGAGCCCAAGTTGCAATTTGTTGGAGCTCCCAGGTACTCTAATGAGCAGTAAATGTTGAGAAATGGGAGAACCTGAGGCTCATGGATTTGTCGAACAACCTCTACAGAGCCGAGGTGGACAGAGGGCTGTAGGCCAAGGACATTTCTTGGTGGATGAGGGTTGGCCTTGAGCTTCTACCTAGTATATCTGTCCTGTGCCCCATTTAAAAGATGGTTAGTTACAGTGATATAACTTACAAACATCTAAGTATTATTGCAGGCACACTTAACATCAAAACTGTTTCACTTATAGAATAATCTTATTTTACGATGCTCTTGCTGCCAGGAGAAGACATTATGCGTAAGATTCAGAATATTATTTATGTTATCAGCCATACAGTGCTGGTCCCCAAACCATCTGGGTAACAATGAACATCAGTCACATGGGGAGCTTTGTAAAAAGTCAGACTTCTGGCCTCACCACAAAGCCACTGAATTTGGATATTCAAGTGCTTCTTTTACCTCCTCAACACATTTATAAGCTGCTTTCAAAGTAGGTTCTTTGCCTCCTACAGCACCTAGCAGGTCAAACCTGACACATAAGCACATACTGATAGTGCTTGTCAATCATTTTCAGATTAAAGTAGATGTGAATGCTGGGAATTCTCACCTTTACAGCCCAGCTTCACTATGTGATTCGAATAAATCAATAGGGAAAGTATCAAGTTATCTCATATAAGAACTGAATTAAAATTTGAAACCTCTGGCCAAAAAAAGTCAACCATATTTGAAATAATACCAATGAATCTTTAGAAGCAAGGCAAAATTATCATTTATCAGGACCTAGAATATATTATTATCTTGAAACCAGTTAAATAACTTGCAGGCCCTTTATTTTTCAAGAGTTATGATAATTTGCAAAGATGTGGGCTTTTAAAAAATATTAACAGTATTTCTATGTTATTCAACCATACTGAGTTCTGAATGGAGAAAGGCATTCAGTAAGTATTTATTTAATGCCAAATGTATGCTAGGCACTCTGGTATTCAGCGGGGACAGGACAGCTTCCATGGGACTTAAGTTCCAGCACACAAGGTAGCTAAGTCATCATTTGAAATGAATGCTATGAAGAGAAGTACAGAATGGTATGAACATAAAACAGGTGGGTTTGATTCAGTTTTGTGGTCAAGGAAATGACATTTGAGCCAAGTTTTGAAGAAGTAATAGAATGTAACTATGGGAAGAGAAAAGAGAATTTTTTGGCATGGAGAACAGCAAGTGGGGAGACCCGACAGCCAGAGCAGGTGTGAAACCAACAAGAACACAAAAGAAGTCTCTCGTGTGCAGAGTTCAAAGAGCAAGGAGAGAGTAACAGAGACAGCTCTGGGGAGACAGTGATCAGTTGGACCTTATTAAAATTGAAATTTTGGTATTTGCCTCAGGAACAATAGGAAACGACAGAGAAGACTGAAGCTGAGGAGCAGCACCAAACTTGCATTTTTCAAACTACCCTGACTACAAGATAGGTGCAATTGGGAATGTGTGTGTGTGTGTGCGGGGGGGGGGGGGGGGGAGAGGGAAATCAAAAATATTCAAGTAGTCCAAGGTAACAGAGATTGTATCCCCAACTAGAGAGATGAAGAGAAGCAGGTTGAGCCCTGGCTGGAGTGGCCCAGTTGGTTGGAGCATCATAGCTTCCACCAAGAAGTTGCCAGTCGATTCCTGGTCAGGGCACCTACCCACTTTGTGGGTTCCATCCCTGGGGTCGGGGTGCATACGGGAGGTAACCAATTGATGTTTCTCTCTCTCTTCCTCTTCCTTCATCTCTCTCTAAAATCAATAAAAACATATTTTTTAAAAACCTTCCAAAAAAGAAAGAAAAAAGCTAAAATCAACAGGACTGGATGACTGATTAGACATGGGGTGAAGGAGGAGAAGGAATAAAGCTGGCCCCAGTCCTCTGGCTTGGACCCCTGGGCAAGTGCATGCCAGAATAGTTCACTCAAGGAACAGATGAAGAGGTCTGGCCTTGGGGGGAAAGTAATAAAGCCATTGGGGTGATAATAAAGCAAGCAATTATATAGCAATACTCTGTACCTGGCACTGTTCCAAGTGCTTTATCTCTTATTTGCCCAAAGTGTCATAGGTTCTATACCAAAGAGGTAACAGAGGTACTACGTGAGTTGCTGAGTCACACACCTAGTAAGTGGACAAGTCATTCAACTACTATAGTCAGCAGCCTACCTGTATTGAGTTTGAGGTGTTCCGGAGGCATTTGAATGGATTTATCAACCCCTAGAGTTGGAGGAGTCATAGAGAGGACATGACCTCGTTTACCCATGAGCTGCACCCGGAAAACTGAAGGCTACTTACCACCAGACCTGTCTTTGGAATGTAACTTCTGCTCACCAACCCCATAGACCAGTGGTTCTCAACCTGTGGGTCGCGACCCCTTTGGGAGTTGAACGACCCTTTCACAGGGGTCACCTAAGACCATCGGAAAACACCTATATAATTACATATTGTTTTTGTGATTAATCACTATGCTTTAATTATGTTCAATTTGTAACAATGAAATTGGGAGTCACCACAACATGAGGAACTGTATTAAAGGGTCACGGCATTAGGAAGGTTGAGAACCACTGCCATAGACAGACATTTCAAGGATGCAGCTTTTAGAGAGTAAAGTGTTGTTGACATCATCTGGGCTGAAATGTGACTAAACCCAGTTAAGAACTCTGTATAGTCATGTGTCACTTAAAGATGAATATATGTTCTGAGAAATGCATCATTGTGTAAACATCATAGAGTACACTTACACAAACCTAGATGGTATCACCCACTATGGCTAGAAACCTGTACAGCATGCTACTATACTAAGTACTGTAGGCAATTATAACACAATGTGAGTATTTGTACATCTAAACATATTTAAACATAGAAAAGGTACAGTCAGAGAGAGAGAGAGGAGAGACAGGGAGAGAGGAATGGGACTGGTAGGAAAGAGAGATAAGGAGAAACCCAGAGAAGAGAGGAAGAAACCCATGAGTGCATATGTGTGTGCACTGGCAGGGGTGGGGACAGACTCCCAGGCTCCCCTCCTCCCCAGCTCACTTCACTTGCTCACTCGCCATTTCCTTGCCCCAACTGAGGCAGTGGCAGAGCAGGGAGACAGTATGCTGAGCCTTCTTGTCTATTTAAACCACCCAGAGCTAGCAGTAAACTCAGCATCGCAGTGGGGTCAAGCTTTTTCTTTCAAAATTGCAAACTCTTTGCTTATAACCCATTATAATCTTACTAGAGGCCTGGTGCATGGAAATTCATGCACTCAGAGGGGTCCTTCAGCCTAGCCTGTGCCCTCTCGCAGAGCCCTCGGGAAATGTCTGACTGCTGGCTGAGGCCCTGGGGAGCGTGCCTAAGCCATCAGTCAGACATCCTTAGCAGTGCTGTGGAGGCAGGAGAGGCTCCCGCCACCACCACTGCACTCACCAGCCATGAGCCTGGCTTCTGGCTGAGCGGCACTCCCCCGTGGGAGCACACTGACCACCAGGGGACAGCTCCTGCGTTTAGCGTCTGCGTTGGTGGTCAGTGCATGTTATAGCAACTGGTCATTTCACCATTCAGCAGATTTGCATATTAGCCTTTTACTATATAGGATGGAATTACAGTCATATATGTGGTTTGTAAGTTGATCAAAATGTCATTATGTAGCACTTGACTGTATAAACTTCTAAGATTCTGGAGGACAGGGATCTACTTAAGTGTGGCCACCCAAGACAAGCTTTGTGTGTAACTTCTCCTTCTTATTAAAACTGCCACCTACCAATCTGGAGTGGTCTGCTGTTTTCTTCAGTCTCTCCTTGCCCGCTGTGTAGGGAACCAGTTTTCAAATCAACAAGCAGATTCATAGGTCTGGAATTAATCCAAGTCTATATTGGATACATGGTTACACAAGAGAACATAAGGTTGGGTTGCAGAATTAAGAACATTGTTTGATTTCACTTGATCTTTGGAGACCAAATACCCTTTCTTCAGAATAAAATATTTGAAATGGAGCAGATTAATTTTGGAGCCCTTCCCAGAGGATGTTCTGTTTAATTACCCTGAAGACATCAATATCACACCATTTTACCTCTAACTGTTGCTTTCTTTACCTATATAGTGTGAAACTCAGGTAAACATGGATTCCAACCTCAGGTTTCCCTTGTAACTAGTTCTGTGCCCTTGGAAAAGCTGTTTTATGAGTGTGAGACTAAATTAGGTGTTGTGTCTTTTTTAGTCAACTTTCACACTTATAATGTGTAGATGACATAACATATATACAGGCCCAGGCACTATTTTTTAAAAACTGTTCCTCTTACACTCTCCACATGGCCTCCTGGTAAATGTTTTAGCTAGGTTATTATGTAATTTTTAAATTTTACATTAATTGAATTATAATGCAATTGCAAGAGAGGGTGGACTATACAAGGGGTGAAAACAGTCTCCACTCAGCCTTGTAATTTTGCTCAGCATCCAAGCTAGAGTCTTTACATCAGAAGGGAGGATGTTGTTTGGAAGGGATGGTGAGAAGGAAGAAGTTCCAAAATAAGGAGGTGTGTGACTACCTTGATTCCTACACTAAAATATTCAAAGTATTTAGAATTCTTTGTGTTAAGAAAACTTGATATGTATTCCACCCACTCACCACCACAAAAAGAACTTAGTGGCATTGGACCTGTGCTGACTTGTACCACGCCATTCTATGTGAACTCTGGTGGTAACAGCAACCTTTCCCGCTGGAGGAGCCGACGGATTTGTTAACAAGAGACAGCAAGATATTCTGCAGGAACTTCTTAAGTGCTTTTAAAGCAAACATTTGAATCACAGCAACAGACACTTTTCAAATTTGGGGCTTTCCATTTCACCGTTCATTGGATGTTTATTCATAAGCATGCAGGAATTATAAAATTTCCTTCAAGCTCTTATTTAAAGCTTCAACTGTGAATGTACTGCTAAGGGATATAAATGTAAAGAAAATCAAGTAATTCCCAAGTGTCAAGGAGCTTTTGTACTGGAGAGGGGAGGTCTTTTTAAAAAAAATTGCCTTGGTAACCGAAAAGAATTTTTTTAATGTATTATTATTATTTTCTCCATTCGAAATGGGAAACAGCCACAGAGGGAAAAAGTGAAAGTAGAGGAACAAGAAAAACAAACGTAGGAAAGGATTTATTCATCTTAGCACAATGAATACAGCCAGATTGAATCATTCTTCCTTTCCATAAACATTCTGGAGTTGTAAGAATGGCTCACACTCCTAACCCTGGCTTGAGGGAAAAAGTAAAGAAGTTAACTTCTGTAAAATAATGAGCTTCTTACTAGTTTTCCATAACATCTGAACACAGGTTAACATAGTGAATTCAGTCAAATACTTTCAAACAGTGTGAGAAACAATGTGTTTTTAAAACTTTAAATCAATTAAATGGGTTTATATGGGCCTTCGCTATACTATAGTTTAGTATAAACTATATTTTATACTATAGTTTAGTATAAACTATATTTTTGAAGTAACAATACTTGCTACCAATCAGGCAACTACAAGTCCTCACAGGTTGAGAGTGTCAACCTGTCAATTATAGGCGAAAGGAAACTGTACTTTCCGAGATCTGGGGACGCAGGGGAACTGGGCTCAGGAGAAAAAGGAAGTTGGCAGGAGCCGTGTCTATAATTGACCCTTTCAGAACTGGCTTTTGATTAATGAATTATTCTTATGAATGTAGAAACAACCACAGCAATGGCCACAGAGCGCACAGGTCCCTGAGTGGACCCATTGGAATTGTCAGTTTCTTTTTTGGAAGGTGATTGGAACCAAACCACTGACCTTTCTGACTAGTGAACATTCAGGGGTTCTTGGGTTTATCAAAGAAGGGATTATCCTACAGAGGGGGAAAATAAAGTCATTCCTGAGCTACTGACATAAGGAATAATTTTTAAATGCTTTCCACCTCTAGCTGGTGTTGAAGGATATATCATAAATACTTCATAAATCTATGCTCAATAAATCATTTTGAGTAGAGCAGCCAACTACCATGACTTCTAGGTTTGTTCTGAAAACCACTTCAGCCTCTGGCCCCATGTCTTACCAGGGGCACTCACTGTGGCTTTACCCCTTAAGGGTTATATTTCCAGAGTTCCTATCTGAAGGTCTGAGAATCCTACAAGAAAAATATCCTTATACACTTTCTACAGAAAAGGAAAAGAACAGTGGTGAATCACTTAAAATATCAAACAGTGGGTATAAATCACTCAATACCTCATCCCCTTTTTGCTGATGTAAAGTCCATCACCATGGAAACAGGGATTAGAAATAGCAACCTATGAGAAACACTGGGTTTATTGGAGCACATGGAAGTTTTAGTTTGGTTTCCAGCCAAATCTTGAAAAAGAAAATCTTTGACTAATACCTACATGCTATTTTTATCACTTTTGAGAAGCAATGTTTGAATTATGGATTAAAGGGGAAATCTTTTTTTCCAATTAAAGACAATAAAAACAACATAAACTAATTTGGAAAATGGGAAGCATTATACAATTTAAAAGGCTCCCTTTGGTCATCCCTCCAGACCGCCCCCCCCTCACCCCCAGTTTCTCTCTCTGCTCTGCCTCATGTAGGTGTATGACAACAAAATAATAATAATCTGTGCTGATTTGCAGATTAGTTATAGGTTGGACCCAGAGTTTTTCATATATATACTAGAGGCCTGGTGCACAAAATTCATGCACCAGAGTGGGGGGGTCCCTCAGCCAGGCCTGCACCCCCTCATGATCTGGGACCCCTCGGGGGATGGCTGACTGCGGGTTTAGGACCGATCTCAAACCAGCAGTCAGACAACCCTCTCACAATCCAGGACTGCAGGTTCCTAACCACTTGCCTGCCTGCCTGCCTGATCACCCCTAACCACTAGCCTGCCTGCCTGACCGCCCCTAACTGCCTCTGCCTTGGCCCCTGCCACCATGGCTTCATCAGGAAGGATGTCTGGAAGGTCATTCGGCAGTCCAGTCTAATTAGCATATTTCACTTTTATTATTATAGGTACCCTAGTGTGTAGTCTTCAAGACTGTTCATTCACAGACAAAAGAAGTTTACCTTAGATATGGAGAGATATCTAATAATATTTTATTCCATAAATTAGATGCCTCCCTGCTTGAAAATACGGGACATTGTAAAGCTCAAAGGTTCAGTTTGGGAGACAACATAGTATCCTCATGGAACCAAATGATCAGTGGTCAGGAAGGTAGGAGTGTGACCAAAACTGGGCCCATAAGAGGTTGGCATCTCTCCCCACTCATCCTTCTCACCTTTACTTGCTCATTCTGCAAAATCTACCTCAAATTCATCTCTTCTATGAAGCTAGTCCTCCAGGGTTACAATATTTATTATTCAAAGATTCAGTATTTGCAAATTCACCTAGTGACTAAACTTTATTTGTAACCCCAAAGTCAATACCTGTGGTGCTTTTGTTGTCATGGACTTGTGCAGAGTAGCATATCCCCAGCTGAGGTCACACAAGGCAACACTCTTCCTTCTATTTCAGATATCATATTGTAAACAAGTACCCTTTCATCGTCTATTTAATGCCATCTCTCTCTCTCTCTTTTTTTTTTTTTTTTTTTTGCATCTTTGCGCTTTTTGCTGGCGATTTCACTGTTTAAAATGGCTCCCAAGCACAGTGCTGAAGTACTCATTATTCCTAAGCATAAGAAAGCTGTGAGGTCTTACAGAGAAAATACACATGTTAATCTTCATTTAGATATGAACACCTAAACATAGAAAAGGTACAGTCAAAATACAGAATAAAAATGAAGTGTGTGTGAGTATGCATGCTAAGAAGGATAAGGTGGAGGGCTGTGGAAGGAGAATCCGTGGGAGGGAGTGTGGTATCCAGGAGGAGGGAAAAAGGAAGGAAGAGAGGGAAGCAAGAGAAAGGAAGAGCAGAGATGGAGGGCTAGTAGGAAAGAGAGATAAAGAGAAACTGAGAGGGGGGAAGTGAGTTTGTGAATGTGCATGTGCATGCAGGGGCCATTATCGCAAGTGCGACTCCCTGGCTTCCCTCTTCCCCAGCACTTTCTGCTCATTCCCTCCACACTTCCTGCCCCAGCTGGGATGGTTGCAGAGTTGATAGACAGTGTGCTGAGTGCCATTGGCTGTGAGGTCCATATTAACGGATCACTAATTCTACATGTATTAAACAGGTATCTTTAAATAGAACAAGATTATGTTTTGATCCATTGATTAAAGTATGACCAGAGGCTCCCAGGAACCTAAGCCTGTATTTCCCCTACGACAGTGGTCGGCAAACTGCGGCTCAGCAAACTGCGGCTCCCAAGCCACATGCGGCTCTTTGGCCCCTTGAGTGTGGCTCTTCCACAAAATACCGGCTCTTCCACAAAATACTGACTTCTGCGCATGGGCCTCGAAGTTTCAATCACACTGTACGTGCACCTGCACATGGTATTTTGTGGAAGAGCCACACTCAAGGGGCCAAAGAGCCATGGCTCGCGAGCCGTGGTTTGCCGACCATGGCCCTAGGAGCAAAGCTTAATTACTGAAACAATTAGCATTAGTATTGCCTAATTCAGTATTCACAGCAACTTTATAGAATGCAAGTACCACAAATAATGAGAATTCACTTAAACTTGAATTCATACTACTCTCATTTTAAATGTGTCTCTACCTTCTAATTAGCCTTTTATTATGCACTAAAAGCCTGATGCACAAAATCACAAAATTCATGCACTGAGGGGGTTAGGGGTGAGGTCCCTCAGCCCGGCCTGTGCCCTCTCACAGTCCAGGACCCATCAGGGGATGTCCAACTGCTGGCTTAGGCCTGATCCCCTGGCCTAAGTTTCCACTCTGTGACAGACAAGGGAGAGTTTTACAAACATGATCCCTTTTATGGGTGATTCATCTCTCAAACTAGGTGGCAAGGTTTTTTTAGTTCAGGGACCTCCTTGTTTTTACTACATAATATTGTCTAGCACAGAGACAGGCCCATAAAATTTGCTGAAATTTTGTGGGTGTACTGTTTCCATTCTTGTCACACATTTCCTAGATTAGATGAAAAGTCCTTTTTAAAAGTTCCTTCATCCAAGTAAAATTTCAATTATGTCTAATGATTAAATGACAATAAACATACTTCTCATCCCTCCACCACTGGCTGAGATGTGCGTCACACTAAACAGAACCTGAATATGCAGAGTCGCACAGGGGAAGCATGCTGGGCCCATTGACAGAATCCGAATAGACCAGAATTTGAACTGACCGTAGTTATTGCCACTGAATGATTCTGGGGTCATAAAGACCCAAGCTTGACTCTCAAATTCACATGTACTACATATGAGATGTGGGTCACCTTCCTGAGTCTCATTTTCCCTCTCCTCAAAATGATTATAACACTATCCAACTCAGAGACTTGTTGTGAGAAATGAGATAAAATCCTATCTAATAAAAGAGAAAAATGGTAATTGGCGTACGACGATACCCTTTTCATTGGCTAATCAGGGCTATATGCAAATTAACTGCCAACTAAGATTGGCAGTTAACTGCCAACAAGATGGCGGTTAATTTGCATATGTAGGCACAATGCAGGGAGGTGAAAGGGAGAGCAGGAAGAAGCCCCCTGCCACTGACAGTGATCGGAAACCCAGGGGGGAGCTAAGAGCTGGGGGGCAGGGCAAAGGCGGCCCTGGGGCCGCCTTTGCCCTGCCCCCCAGCCATGATTGGAGAATCAGGCGCCTTTGCCGCCCTGGCCAGTGATAGCAGGAAGTAGGGGTGGAGCCAGCGATGGGAGCTGGGCACGGTCGAAGCTGGCAGTCCCAGGAGCTAGGGGTCCCTTGCCTGGGCCTAAAGCGGAGCCCACGATCGCGGGGCCGCTGCAGCTGCGGGTCCCCGCTGCCCAAGCTGGACGCCTCAGCCAGTGGCGTTAGGCCTGGGCAGGGGCGGAGCCTGCAACCGCGGGGAGCTGGGGGTCCCCTGCCCAGGCCTGACACCTCTGCCGGAGGCCTCAGGCCTGGTCAAGGGGCCGATCCGGTGATTGGTGATCGGAGGGTGATGAGGGTCAACTCCTCTGGCCAAGGCGTCAGGCCTGGGTGGGGGGCGGAGCCGGGGATTGGGGGGATATGATGGTCCCCTTGCCCAGGCTTGAAGCCTGGGTCAGAGGCGTCAGGCTTGGGCGGGGGGTGGAGCAAGCGATCAGAGGGAGATGGGGGTCCCCTGCTCAGGCATGATTCCTGGGCCAGAGGCCTCAGGCCTGGGCGGGGG
The DNA here is from genome assembly GCF_963259705.1 of Myotis daubentonii. Lineage (NCBI taxonomy): Eukaryota > Metazoa > Chordata > Mammalia > Chiroptera > Vespertilionidae > Myotis > Myotis daubentonii. Next base: position 78,564,887 of record NC_081841.1, on the reverse strand, counting down.
CCAGAGCCAGTGATTGGGGGGAGATGGGGGTCCCCTGTCCAAGCCTGACACCTCTGGCGGAGGCGTCAGGCCTGGGCAAGGGGCCGATCAGAGGGTGATGGGGGTCTACGCCTCTGGCCGAGGCATCAGGCCTGGGCAAGGGGCCGATCCTGCGATTGGAGGGTGATGAGGGTCAATGCCTGAGGGCTCCCAGTATGTGAGAGGGGGCAGGCTGGGCTGAGGGACACCCCCCCCCCACACACACACACCCCCAGTGCACGAATTTCGTGCACCGGGCCCCTAGTATATAAATAACCTAGCATAACAAAGAATAGGTAATCAATAAGTACAGGTTCCTTACATCCAGGAAATACCCACCTCTCTTTCATTTGGAGATCAAGGTAGGCTAAGGTCAGAGAAGAGCTCACCCCCTGAACCCTGAGATTTGGACTGCTGGCCACCGTCATTGCCACATTTCCACAGAAATAATTCCTGTCCAAGTAGACCCAGAAAACACTACCCAGAAAACAAGAATCAAGAGCTCTATGAAGTAGAATACTGTGGTGGCTCAGCACTTAATTTTGGAATGAAAACAGGAGTTTTAATTCAAAACATCATTCTGACTGGCTTTATGGGCTTGTGCAAATTACATAAATGACCTGATTCTTCTATTTTTTGTTTTGTATCTGCAAAATAGTTACTGTAATCATTATTAAGCTAATGCTTCTTACAGTTTCGGGACATGGTAAGAGCTCTGGGTAGATGGTCATATTTAGTGACATACCTGTGTGTCTGCCACTGCTGGGTACAGTCTACTTTCATCTTGAACAGGAGGTAGGCTTCCCCTGCAGGAGCATCTATAGCCCCCATCCATAGCAGGATGCCCACGGGTGATGAGAAATGCTGCATCTGTGTCCCTCCCCTCTGCTCACTAGTCCTCACCAGCCATGGAATAGTCCTCACCAGCCATGGGAACTCCTTCTTCTCCCTCCTATATTCATAACTCCACTTCCTTCATACTTTCCTCTTCCCAGCTGCATCTACAAGCCTTTGCTCCCTTCACCCAACCTCCTGTCTACTTTTTGGAGGCGAAAGTGTAGCTTTGTAAGCAGGTAGCAAAATCTTTCTGTCTCACATTTAGGCTAGAGGCTTCATTAAGTATTGATTTCTGCTTCCATTCTAAACCAGCAGTAATCTTGGGGTACCAATGAGTAAAGAACATAAATCTACAGAAAACAGATATATCCCCTCCACACTTCTGTATATGTTTATGTGTATACACATATGATTTTATATACATTATATATTTATATACTTATAGCATATATTTGTTTTACTTATATTTTACATATGTCCTTTCATTCAATCACATGTATTCTCTAAGAGCCAGCTATGTGCTCAACATCATTCCAGATGCTGGGATACATCCCCACCTTCAAGGAGCTTATATTCTAATGGGACGAGCAAATTGCAAGTAAAAAAAAAAAACTACCAAATAATTTAATGTAGATATTTACTTTGTTGTTAGTAGATAAATTGATAGGTTTATAATAAATGGTAAATCAGATGGAGCAGATTAACATAAATTGAGGTGCACAGTTTCTGGTCACAGACCTGGTGAATATGTTCTGTTTCATTCCTCCCAAGAAAAAGGGTCAGAAAAAGCTTACATTCTCTTGCCACAAACAATAGTATAGATTTATGGTCTTTTCCCAGAGCTTTATTTTAACTCTCTTTCCTGTTCTCATAATATGACCCAAAGGAAACTGGACCATCTGAACATTCTACCAAACATCTCCATGGTCCACCGTATTGATGACATCAAGCTAATTTAGTTAGGTGAGCAAACTGATTAGATTGGATCAGCAAAAAGTGACAAAGACACCAGAAGCCACAGTAATACTCATGCGGTATGAGAGTATGAGGTAAACCTTATAAAGATTCAGGGGACCCCCACATCATTGAAAGTTTTAGGTCTTATGGTCAGGGTCATGCTGGGACATCCCCTCCAAAGTGAAGGACAGATGATTACATCTGAACTTCCCACATCTGAAGGAAGTCTAATTTCTTTGGCTTCTTTGGGTTCTGTAAGCACACAAATTAGAGTGAGCACACGAGAAAGGTCAAACATAATGGAAGTTTTTACTTTGAGATAGTCATTTTTTTGGTTCTTACATGTATAATTAGATACATCAGGCATTTGATGGACAGTGATAAGCTTAACTGAAAAAGAAAACATAAGAAGAGGAGTATGCTCAAGATAAGAAGAGCTCACAGAGGAAAATGAATTCAGCTTCTCATCCAAATTGTAAGCTCTTCATACATGTGTGCATATGCCATTTCATACCCACTGAGATGACTAATATAAAAAACAACAACAATAATATGTGTTGGCAAGGATGCAAAAAAATTGGAACTCTTATGCATTCCTAGTGGGACTAGAAAATGGTGCAGCTACTTTGAAAAACATTTTGGCAGTTAGTTCCTAAAAATGTTAAACACAGAGTTACCCTATATTCCAATAATTCTACTCCTAGGTATATACCAAGAAAAACGATCACATATATTCATGTAAAACCTTGTACATGAATGTTCTTAGAAACATTATTAACAACTAGAGGCCTGGTGCATGAAATTTGTGCACTCGGGGCCGGGGGGGGGGGGCGGTCCCTCAGCCCATCCTGCACCCTCTCACAGTCTGGGAGCCCTCAGGCGATGTCTGATTGATGGTTTAGGCCCGCTCCCCATGGCACTGGCTCAGAGTGCTGCCTCAGAGGTGGGAGAGGCTCCCACCACCTCTGCTGCTCTCACCAGCCTTGAGCCCAGCTCAGGGCTTCTGGCTGAGCAGCACTCCCTCTGTAGGAGTGTGCTAACCACCAGGGGGTAGTTCCTGCATTGAGCATCTGCCCCCTAGTGGTCAGTGCATGAAAACGGTCATTCCACCATTTGGTCAATTTACATATTAGCCTTTTATTATATAGGATAGCTAAAAACAACTCCAATGTCCATCAACTGATAAAATGAATAAACAATATCTATACATGAAATACTTTCTAGCCAAAAAAAGAATGAAGTACTGATATACAACAATATGGATGAGCCTTAACAACAGTATTCTATGTAAAGGAACCCAAGCAAAAAAGACCACATATTATACACTTCCATTTATATAACAAGTCTAGAATAGGCACACGGATAGAGTAGGAGAAGGGAGTAGGTAGTGTCAGCTAATGGATACAGAGTTTCTTTTTGCAGTGATGAAAATATTCTAAAATTGATTGTGATGATGACTGCACAACTGAATATACTAAATATATTAAAATTATTGAATTTTATACTTTAAAAGGGTGAGTTTTATACTGTATGAATCATATCTCAACAAATCTGTTTAATTTGAAAAGATAATTTATTAAAGACCTTACATTTCTAATCAATCAATGTTTTAAAATCTTTTCTTTGCATTAAACCGCACAAAAGAGTGAGCAGAGGTAAAGAAATAGAGATAACTAAGTTAGATATTTGTATGACACTTGTCTGTGAAGGTTATGAGAGATGGGGTTACAAAAGAAAGGTAATAATGAGGCAAGTACTTATTTAGAATCTTAATATAAGAAAGGACCTTTAGGATAGTAAACAGCTCTATTCAAACAGGCCCTCAGCATGAAAGTGCACCTAGTAATATGGGCAATAAGTATATAATATTTTCAGTTTTCCAAATATTACTTGTTTTTTTAACTAATCATATTTTTATCCCTTCTAGTATTAGAAAAGTGCACTCTGAATTTTTAAATATTAAGAACCCCTGGAACAGTCTTTCTGAGTAATGATACTCACCCCAGCCCCTAGAGACACTGCATTTCTGGTCCTGAATCCCATCCTAGAACTAGATCACTCTCCAAGGCCAATTCTAAGATTCTGGAATTCAAGTGTCACCAACTCTGGATTTCTCAGTCTTGGTCCCCAACTATACAGATAACAGTACTTCATAGTCACCATTTTGTTTCGGTCAATTATTCACCTACACTACAACTGAAATTGCACTTTTTCAACAGTATATTTTGTATTCCAGAATGAATTTCTCTATGCAGAGCAGTTGGGCAATTCTTCCAGCCCAGGAACAAGTATAATTTCTCATCTCATCTCCCCCCATAATCTCTATCCTTTCTTAGTTAACTGATAACTCCAAATGAATTCCAGAATCCAATTAATGATATTCTTATGCTTGATTAAGCTAAAAAGGTCATCTGATATCTTTGGACTCTTCTTCCTATTATTATTCATAATTAGTCAATGAACTAATCACTGTGGTAGTCATTGCTTCTGTTGGCTATTACTCAAATCTCCCCTACTACTAGGCACATAGAATGTCTCCATTCTTTGGTGTGAAGTGAAACATGACCATGTCATTTCCTTAGGACAGTAACAGGGCAGTAAAAATTATCTTCCAGTGGAAGAATTTAATTGCAGTGCCTGACTTGCTACATCATTCTCCTACTGTCATAGTGATCATAAAAGTACTTGCTATAGATGAGTCATAAGATCAAAGAATCCTGTAGTGCTGAACCAACACATGCAGGACAACTGCCCTGAAGAATCATCTAAACCTGCAAAGTGCATAAACAAGAAATACTTTTATTTTTTAACAAAGTTTGATTATTAATGAATATATACAGGCATATTTATTGCATGTCAGTGATGATGAAAAACTGGAAACAACTTCAATAGCTAATAAAGAATTTGTTCAACAAATTATGCTACAATGAAATAATGTGCAGTCACTGGGAGGAAATACGTAATGACACTGAAAGATGTCCAAGATAGACTATTGAGATGGGGTGGGGGGAAGCGAGTTTCAAAGCAGCAGAGATTAGTGACTCCATTTTTGTAAAGAGAAAACGTATATACATATATACATTTAACATAAATACAATATGCTCACATAAATATGGATGTGAATATATTTTATTCATATTACTATATGAAGAAGAAAATTAGTAATAATATTTTACAGCCCCTGGAAAGTGGCTCAGTTCGTTGGGCATCATCCCATGTACTAAAGGGTTGCTGGTTTGATTCCTGGTCAGGGCACATGCCCAGCTTGCAGGCTTGATTCCTGGTAGAAGGTATGCAGGAGACATCAGACGATGTTTCTTCTCTCACATCAATGTTTCTCTATCTCTCTTTCTCCCTCTTCCTTCCTCTCTCTCTAAAAATCAATTTAAAAAATTTTTTAAAGAATACTTTACTAACTAAATAGAATTACAAGACATTTTTGCTCTTAAATATGCTTCCGTATTGTTGGAATTTTTTAACACAGATTACAAGTTTACTTTTATAAACAGGAAAAAATATGATGTTTTTAATACATCATTCATGTCCTGTCCTCCTTTCTAAGTCGTCATCTTCAAGATTAAAACATCTTCCATAGGTTAAAAAAGAAAAAAAACTTAACTAAGAACATACATTAGCTGTGTATAGCATTCCAAATCTTCTTTGTTATAATTCTGAATTTGCTTCTTACCATAAATCACTTTATACCAATGAACATGTATAAAAGTGTATTTATTAGCTATGCAATACAGTCAATGTCTGCACTTTTCCTCTATTTATTCCCATCTTTTAATTTAAGTACTTATAATTGCCGGGAGCCGGTCCATGCTTGCTGTTTCAAAGGACCTGGCATATATGGCATACTGTTCTTAAAATGTTTGCTCACCTTCTTGGCACTATGTGTTTTAACCAAGGTTTCCTCTCTGAGAAAGGTTGTTTCCCCAGGTAGGGATTTTCCCCTGAAGTTAGGGAGGGAATAAAACCCCTCAACTAAGTGCCAGGCGGGTAATTAATCACTTTAACTATGAACAATCATGCTTAAGCTACATAATCTTTACACCCTGGAATGGAGATAAGAAACGCCCTAACCTTTGTAATAGAGATTGATAGGATTGAATCAACTGGTATAAATACAAATGTAACAAGACAGCGACAGACAGAACTCAGAACACAGAACCTACACTCAGAACCTAGGCACAGAACCTACACAGAACGTTCTCTAGAGACAGAAGAACTTCGCTGGAGAGAACATGGCAAAAGATCTTGGACAGAAACTGGCCTCAGAACCTAGAGACAGAACCTAGCGAGAGAACATGGCAAAAGATCCTGGACTGAACCTGACTACAGAAATTGGCAAGAGAACCTGACTAGAACCTGGTGACTGAACCTGGCTGAAGAACCCCGCTACAGAACCTGGCGACCGAACCTGGCTGGAGAACCTAGCGAGGGAACATGGCTACAGAACCTGGCTGGAGAACCTGGAGAACCTAGCAAGAGAACATGGATACAGAACCTGGCTGGAGATCCTAACCAGAACTTCGCTGGAGATCCTGACCAGAAATTCGCCGGAGATCCTGAACAGAACTTGGCTGGAGATCCTGGCTAGAGATCCTGGCTAGGCTGCTGATCAACTGAACGCTGTCTCCGTGTCATTCCTTCTTTGACGAGTCCGTCCACACCTTTGGGGACCCCTGGACCTGCTGGGGTTGGACCCCAGCATATAATTGACTCTGAATTCCTTTTAACTTTAACCTTCTTATCTTCAGGTGCACCAAAATGTATAAAACAAATATTAATAAGCCTAAAGAGAGAAATTGAAAGAAGTAGTATTCTCAATTATAGTAAATTTGCTAACTAAAAGAAATAGTGCCATTTTATGTACTTCATTGGCAATGATGTTTTCAGTACTTCAATCTAAAAACCAACAGATAGAGGCCTTATTTAAACTATAGATCATGTAAATTATATACATGGAAATGGGTCATTAGTGGGACAGAAAATTTTTTTACTTGTCTATATTGATCCAACCAGTGAACTATTTTAGGAAACTTCTCAGCCTAGTGTCACAAGAATAGGCTCAGTAGTCAGATTGCCTGGCTTCAAAGTCCATCATGGCTATTCACTGGGATGTGACCTCAGGCAAGTTGTTCTATTTCTTTATATGCAAAACAGGGATAATAATAACCCCTAATCACAGACTTATTGTGCAGATTAAATGAGGGAATCCAGATAGAGCAGTTAGTATGGTTCCTTGTCATTTGGCAACAACTCAATAAATGTTAGTTGTTGCTAGTTAGTATTGTTGATAATGACTTTGATATTGAAATTGCTGCTACTTTGTCCTGTTATATATTGATATTTTATTGGAACTTATCAGCAATATTTCTCTTAGTTGTAGTGTTCATCTAGTAATAAACTAAAAATGTCAGTTCCATGGACACGGACAATAGTGTGGGGAAGTCCTATGGTGGAGTGGGGGTTGGGTGAAGGGGAGAAATGGGGGACATATGTAATACTGACAACAATAAAAAAGATGTCTATCAAAAGTCTAATTTTCTGATCCAATTTTTAGTTTTGGGGTTTCCCACTTACATAAAATCTGCAATGATGCTAACAGAAAAGCAAGACTTTAATATCTTGCTAAATGTTTGATAACATGAAAGATTTATTTTATTTAGTAAACTTGGTTTACTTTAGAAATGTAGTAATAGGGATCAACATCGAACAAGAAAAATCAGAACCTAAATAAGTTTTTTAAAATTCTTGAGAATTTGTGTGGCCTTAGCCAGTTTGGCTCAGTAGATAAAGCACCAGCCCACGGACTGAAGGGTTGCAGGTTCGATTCCAGTCAAGGGCATGTACCTCGGTTGCAGGCTCAATCCCCGGCCTGGTCAAGATACATGCAGGAGGCAACCAATCCATGTGTCTCTTCACCTCAATGTTTCTTTCTGTCTTTCCCTATCTCTTCCACTCTCTAAAAAAATCAATGAAAAAATATCCTTGCGTGAGGATTATCGAAAAAGAATTAGTGCGCCTGTGCTATCCTGATATAACTAGTATCTCCTGTTTAAACCACTTCATACTATCTTAATACATTTGTGGTCATTTAGAAAATCACATTAACTGTAAGGTGTCCAGGAAATCAGTTTTTACACTATTTTTTCCTTTAAAATGTGCATTCTTTCCCTGCTCCATCACCTCTTAATGATTGTGAAATACGTTTTCATAAATTTTAATAAAATTAGTTTAGAGGACATCTATAGTCTGTGAGGAGAAAATTCTATAAATCATTGTTTCTCAAACTGATTCTTGGGAATTTTTTCAAAGGTTTGAGAATGCTCTGTGGATTTCTTCTTTAACGTCATGTGTTTAGTTTGATGTTAAAATAGCACCTTTAAAAAGAGGTTGTGGAACTTTCTAATGACCTTATAACTCAGTACTGCCATTCAATTTTTAGTGCCTGTGTTTGTGCGTATGACCACATTGTATGTATGACTACATTGCCCACAGAGTTCTGCTTTAATTGTCACTGGCTAATGAGAAATGAATAGATTGACTTAATACCTAAGTGATGAATCTGTGCCAAGTGAAGAACAAATGACAGCACTGCAAGCTGTACAAGATTTCTTTATAGTCCAACTTGTAAAAAATGGTGGCAAAACTGAGTCATTACAAAATGTGTTATATCATAGGCATACCAAGCTGAAAAGATCCTCTCCTTAATAGTCAGTATTCACATAACAAGTGACAATTTCCTTTCAGCAAAACCTCACTAATCACATTAAATTAATGTCGCTAATTTATATTTTATTGATTTTGTAGTTTTATTGTCATTTCAAATTCATAAGCTTTGGGAGTTTAAACCTAGCTTAATGATTATACATATTTTAATAATAAAAAATAAATTGTCAACACTGGGTAGTCTTAGAATATTTTTAAATGCTATTATAAAGTTTTCTGATACCTGTAGCTGTATACATTTTTCACAATTTCACTTTTATTGATCTATAAAATGTCCTTTAAAACCTATTTTCCCTACTCATACTTTTATTTTTTAATATATTTTATTGATTTTTTTACAGAGAAGAAGAGAGAGGGATAGAGAGCTAGAAACATTGATGAGAGAGAAACATCGATCAGCTGCCTCCTGCACACCCCCTACTGGGGATGTGCCCTTGACCCGAATTGAACCTGGGACCCTTCAGTCCGCAGGCCGACGCTCTATCCACTGAGCCAAACCAGTTAGGGCCCTACTCATACTTTTCTATAAAATCCCAGCATTCTTTATGATAATAATAATAATAATAGCTAACATTCATAGTATTCATTATATGCTAAGCACTGTTCTAATTGCTTTTCATGTATTAATTTGTTCACAATTCTTTGAGATAAGTTAATCCCATTGCATAGAAAAAGAAACTGAGGTGGAGAAAGGATAAGAAATCTGCTCAGGTCATACAATAAGTAAGTAGCAGAGTGGGAATTCCAACCCAGGTATTCTGCCTAAGGGTTCAGATGATTGAATAGCCACTGAATTTATGCCTCTGTAATTTATATATCATTTATAGTATATGATTCCCCTAAATTATTCAAATATTGAAAGCTATTTTCTCTCAATTTTACCTTTTAGTAGTATTTAAAGTAGGGCAACACATCCAGTAACACTGAAGTTGATTTTAATATTTTATATTTAATCATCAACTCAAGCTGATTTAATTATTCTGGTAAGAATTTCATCCATAGTGCCCTAGTACATCGAGCCTAAAACATTCTACAGATAAGAAGGTTAAAGTTAAAAGGATTTCAGAGTCAATTTTAAGTGCGTAAATTAAAAGATGGGAATAAATAGAGGAATAGTGCAGACATTGAGTGTATTACATAGCTAATAAGTATACTTTTACATATCCCATTGGTATAAAGTGATTTATGATAAGAAGCAAATTCAGAATTATAACAAAGAAGATTTGGAATGCCATATACAGCTAATATGGCCATTGTCAGTCAGGGTCACATTAGGAAGAGGAGAGCACACTCAAATTAGGCCATTTGTGGAGAGGTTAATCAAGTGACTTTTTCCAAAGGAGTGGATGGGTTGAGGGAAAGCACAAGAGACAGTGTAGTACCTACTGGCTAGTAGCAAGAAGACATTTTTATCATCCCAACCATGACGGTGTGGGGAGGGAGCAGTTACCAGACCCAAAAGGATAGGACCTTGTGGAGGGAGACACCTGACGGAAGTCACAACCTTTTGTAGAGGGAAGTACCCAGCCCAGGGACACCCTTCAGGGAGGCTGCAAGGAAATGTATACCTGATATCTCTCTCTCTCTCTCTCTCTCTCTCTCTCTCTCTCTCTCTCTCTCTTCCCCCCCTTCAGCTCTTGTTGAAGATCCCATTGACCAAACCAAACCAGAAAGGGAAGGACAGGGACACAGAATTAGTACATACGCTCAGCTCCTAGATCACAGAGGAGAGTGGAGAACACTAGACAGTGGCTCTGAAGGGGCAAACAGAAACCATCCAGTAACAACACTGCAGTTGATGTTAGTATTTTATATTTAATCATCAACTCAAGCTGATTTATCTTCTAATCGTTTTTCTCTAAAGGGCTGTATACCTAAAATTTTCCTTAATTCACATGATAGAAAAAGATTTTTTTTCATTAATTTCTTGAAGTCACCCTTCAAGTGAAAAGTTTCCAAGCCACCCTATCTAAAATTTACAAACACTCATTACTTTCTGTTCCCTTCTATTTTATTTTAATTTTTTTAATTGTTTTATTTTTGTTGTTATTGTTTCTTTCTATTTTATTCACTTCTGTTTCCCTAGTGCTTAGAATAGTGCCTGGTAGAAAAGAGATTCCTAAAATATTATATTGTTATTAATTGTTTACTAGCTGAGTGAACAAACTGCTTAACTTCTCTGTGCATTGATTTCGATTTCCTCATCTGACAAATAACTACCCCATATGTTTGTGGTGAGAATGAAATGAATTAAAATATGGCAAATGTTTAGAATAGTGCCTGGCATATAATAAACTATTTTACTGAAAACTACTAAATTAAAATTTTTATAAATGCTTGTGAATATTTAAAAACACTAGTTGCTAATTTGTCTCAAAGAAAACAAAAACAAGTTTTATTGACTTTAATATTTTCCTTCTAATGTTTTTAGTTGAATCCATTATTAAAATACACAGGTGATGCATTCATACCACATATATCAATCGGATTGTTAAATATGCATTTTCCATATCCATACAAGTTTGAGTTTTATTAGCCATGGTAGAAACCAATAAAAAAAAAAAGCAAGTGGGGAGAATGCCTGCTTTCCTCTTTTTATTTTTTATTTTTTACAGGTATAATGAAAGCAGGAATTTGCCAAGTAGAATTTGTCTCTAGTAATTATAATTTTTAAACAAATTTTACTTTTGACAGTGTTCTCTTCCATAATTTAAAAATAAACATATAGTTATGTATTTTTCTTAATTTATTCTTGTTTAGAATTAAACCTTATTTATATTCTTTAAAAGCTATAAAAATTTGAATGCTATTCAAAAGGTACAGTTTTGCAAAAACTTAATGTCCTGTTTTCTCAGCCAAAAATAATATCAGCCAAACTTAATACAGTATATCTAATGTTCAAGAATTTAATGTTTTAACCACTGCAGGGTTATTAGGAATTTAGTATGGAGACTGTGTATTTTAATACTGAGGTCTTACCTTTATATCTTTAGTAAGAATAACAGATGATTAAGACATATGACAGAAGAAAAGCACAAATGAATTATCTCTTTGTCAGTGGGTCAATGGTTTGTTTTGTGCTGAATTACATATGTCTAAAAAAGCTGAATTATTACCCTGACCTATTGAAAATAATATTCATTCTTTAATTAAATATGGTATTTGAGTATTAACACCGTTGTTGTTAGAAATATTTGTGTAAACATACACGTCAATGGAGTGAATATGTTCCTTCTCCTCATCGAGAGATGATTTGGAAAAAATTTTACGTTAATGTTTTTTTAGTAATCATTCAAAGCAGTAATTTGAAATGGCTATGCATTATTCACAAAATTTCCCAAAGACTGAATAATCATTATTTTTTAAAATCCAATAAATCACAGTGTTCTTTCTTTCTTTTGGTCGTAACGAATTCACAACAAATGGACATTTTATTGCAGGTTTTCCTCTCTTTTTTAAATTTTTGGCTAGTAAGTATAATTACAATGAATAAAACTGAAATAAAATTATTATAACATTAGCATCTTTACGGAATTTTTCTTATATGTCTTTCTATTTATTTTATCCTTTGAACCCCATCTCAATTTATCACTATAGAAACAAACTGTAAGGACCATTCATTGAAACAGGATATTCATGATACGCTTTGTACACTTCATTGCCTTATATAAAGTTTCTATCAATTATGTTCAATTTAATCCTACCTTAAGATCACTCATTATGCATTCACCCATTCATTGCAAAGCACTGTTTCAGGTATGAGAGATCCACAGTGAATACGGCAAACACTTCACTCCCATTCTCACTGCCATGCCTTCCTCCTTCCCTGCTGCTTCAATGAAAATAATAATAATCATCCCTTATTGAGCACCTCTTACGTAAAACTTATGGTGATGTGCTCAATAAGTGTGAGCCATTATTATAGTTGCTGTTGTTGGTTTTTGTTTGTTTGTTTGTTAAAGAACGTATTTTATTTATTTATTTACTTTTAGTTTCTCTTTATTGTTGAAAGTATTACAGATGTCTCATTTTTCTCCACGCTGTCCCCCCGACCAGGCCTTCACCACTCTATTGTCTGTCCATGGGTTATGCGTATATGCATACATGTTCTTTGGTTAATCTCTTCCTGTTCCCCTTCCCTCTGAGATTCATCAGTCTGTTCCATGCTTCTATATCTCTGGATCTATTTTGTTCATCAGTTTATTTTGTTTATTAGATTCCACAGATGAGTGAGATCATGTGATACTTGTCTTTCTCTGTTTGGCTTGTTTTAGTAAGCGTAACACTCTCCAGGTCCCTCCATGCTGTCTCCAAGGGTAAGAGATCCTTCTTTCTTAGAGCTGTATAGCTGCTGTTTTATCAATAAAGAACCTGATAAATTTGTTACCTGAATACAATCAAGGGACTGAGCCAGGATCTCTAATCTCTGGCCTGACCAAGTGAAGTTTTATCTGTACCAACTACCAATTACAACAGATTTTTCCTTCACAGGAAAACTTAATTACAAAAAGGAAAAGAAAATACTGCCCTCTGAATAATGCTAAAGAAGCTCTTCTAAACAGTTTAATTTTTTTGAGTTAACAATAGTGTAGGGAGATATTGAAGATTGTTAAATAACTATTGAAAGGAGAAGAGGAAATAAAAATGACAGAACATTCAGAGTTATAGCAGAAATGGACAATATAGTGGTGAGAAATCTCCTCTATTGTCCACTTGCTCACTCCTCAGTACACAGGTCATAGTAGACACCTGTCACAACGTGCAAAAGGAAAAGAGCAAACTTTGTGGGACTTATCATCAGACTCAGTAATTCACTCTAAACTAAAGCAAACATAGTCAAAGCATAACCCTGTGTTTTTGCCCGTATGGCTGCCTTAAACCAGTATTTTAGCATTTAAAGAAAATTGCTTTGTCCCATAATAAATCTGTTTATGAAATTTCTTACTTTGTACCAGTTCCTGAAATCACAGTAAATGTGAATATCAAGCTTAGTTTTGAAGATGAATAGTGACTTCATATACAGAAACATATTTTCCACATTATTTGCATATAAAAATAAATCATGAATTCTGAATGTTGGCTGCCACTGTATTACATCACAGTGCCTTTTATATTAAGTTAAACATTCATTCTCAGCAAAAGATTATTTTTTCAGGATTTATAAAATTCATGAGCTCTGTATTTCTAGAATACTTATTTAGAAACTGCTTAATATTACATATGTATTAACCTGGAAATCTAATGGACAGTATAGTAAATATAGGTAATAATATTGTATTATAGTCATCAAACTTGCTAAGAGACCAGATATCAATTATTTCCACCATAAAAAGGACATGATAATTATGTGATGTGATAGAGGTGGTTACAATTACTATCATTATGTACTACAATATATAAATGTATCAAATCAACATGTTGGACACCTGAAACTTGTACAATATATGTGCCAACTTAAAAGATTTCAATTAAAAGATTTCATATCCATCTATCTTTCTAGCTATATATTTACAGGGAGTCCCATGGAAGAAGAACAAAACACAGATCTTTGTTCTTGCCTCAATTAATACAACTGTGGGATTAGATACCCTGGCAAGTGTGGGCCTCACTTGATAAAATGGGTAGAAGAGACAACTGGAGCATATGAGTGATGCAAATGCGAATTAAGTCACCCAAATACATGAGGATATTATTGGGGGCATATGTTCACATAACATTTCAACTGGGTAATGCTAGGCTTTGCCATGCATATCTGTGGGATAGAGGAATCCCTAAAGAATGAAGAGAAACTATTCAAAAGTGTACAGTGGAAAAAATCAGTCCTCACAATGGGCTTCCTTTACAGAAAAATCACTGGGTTAGCAGTATGTATTCCATCACACATGATTTTACAGGGTTTGATTCAGCGAGTCCAAGTAGGAATAACAATTAGAGCACTGTGCAACAGTAATCGCTGCTGTGGCACTCATCATTTGCTGTGGCACTAATTGAAGCAAAATCTACCCCATACCCCAGCCCAGGGAAAATTTATAAGATGGAAAAAAATTTTAAGCAAAAAGATATCTTTGAGTACCATGTCCATGAATAGTGCTTAAACATGGGTAAATGAAAGGCAGCCACATTTCAAGCAATATAATAGTGTAGCAACTTGTAGCTGATGTGCCTGTGGCATTTGGCAAAGAGAAAAGAGAATAAAGACAACTTGAAAAGAATTTTACTCAGACCAAGAGTCCTTTCTTGAGGTAAATAAAGGAGATAGAGATTTAAATCAATATAATAATAAATTTTGAGCCTGGATTGAATAAAAGTATCCTTCATACATACAAAAATAAATTCTGGGTGAGGAGTACATGTAGAATATATGGTCAATAAACAAAGAAAACCTTTCTATTTTACTGGGAAGGTAGTGGACTTATTTTGGGCATTAGGATCTGAAGTAGTCAATTTTAAGACAAAATCAGTTCAGAAAATCATTTGTCATTGGCTACTAAAATCAACATAGGCATGCCCCATAAATGTATAAAATGTCCATTGAAAAATGTATAAAAAATTTTATAACAGACTGACTGTTACAGAAAATATATAGCAAATAACCCAAAAATCCATTTAAGAGAAGAATGGATAAAGTATTACACAATAAAGTACTAAAGTTTAATCATGTAATAACTACAATTGAGTTTTTCTTACACAGAAAATTAATGAATGAATCCTACATATATCCTGTATTATTCTATGATCCATATACACATATGAAGTAAAAAAAAAAAAAAAGTAAAATATCTATGGTATTAGAAGTCTAGATATTGGTTACCTTTTGTGGGAGTGTTGTGATGATATGAGGGGCTTCTGGGGCACTGGGGACATTCTGTTTCTTGATCTGTTTGCTGTTTGCACAGATGTGTCCACTTTGCAAAAGTTCATCAAGTTACTCATTTTTCTGTTTTGTATTATACTTTATTAAAGCTTGCTTGAAATAAGACAAAGGAGACTGGATTCAAGTTCTGACTCCATGTATTACAAGCTGCATGATCTTAAGCAAGTTATATAACCTCTTTTAGCTTCTACTTTCATATTTATAAAGTATGGATAATAATAATGCCTACCTCAAAGAGTATTTATAATTACACTAGAGGCCTGGTGCACAAAATTTGTGCACTTGGAGGGGGTCCCTCAGCCCAGCCTGTGCCCTCTGGCAGTCCAGGAGCCTTAGGGGGACATTCAACTGATGGCTTAGGCTCGCTCTCTGTGGGGAGCAGGCTCCCACCACTGCCGCTGCACTCACCAGCCATGAGCCTGGCTTCTGACTGAGTGGTGCTCCCACTGTGGGAGCGCACTGACCACGAAGGAGAAGCTCCTGTGTTGAATGTCTGCCCCCTAGTGGTCAGTGCATGTCATAGTGACTGGTCATTCTGCTGTTGGGCCGAAACTGGCTCTCCAACATCCCCCAAGCAGTCCCGGATTGCAAGAGGGTGCAGGCCAGGCTGAGGGACCCCACCGGTGCACGATCAGGGCCGGGGAGGGATGCGGGAGGTTAGCCAGCCAGGGAGGAACCATGGGAGGGCTCCAGGGTGTGTCTAGCCCAGTGGTTGGCAAACTGCGGCTCGCAGCCACATGCGACTCTTTGGCCCCTTGAGTGTGGCTCTTCCACAAAATACTGACTTCTGTGCATGGGCCATGAAGTTTCAATCACACTGTACATGCACACCCTCACGTAGCCCATCTTGCTCAGTCCCAATCAGCCGGACCCCAGCAGCAAGCTAACCTACCAGTCAGAGTGTCTCCCCCCTGGTGGTCAGTGCATGTCACAGCGAGTGGTTGAGCGGCCTTAGCATATCATTAGCATATTACGCTTTGATTGGTTGAACAGCCAACCAGACGACCAGACACTTAGCATATTAAGCTTTTATTATATAGGATAAGCTAATGGGCCTGGCATAAAATAAGTATTTAATAAATTAGTGTGTGTCATGAAGCAGGCTGATCCTTTAGTGGTGAGCTATAGAAGAAAGCAACCTAAACGCTAAAACGAACATTACTGGAGAGAAGTCTAGTGGCAGATAAGGAAAAAGACGGTCCTATATAATAGAGAGGTAATATGCAAATTAACCCTCACGCCCTCACAAATGGCTGCCTACGGCCAGGCCAGCAGAGGGGTTAGTGAGGGATGACCAAGCGACTGAACAGCAGGCTGCATGGGGTGACCAGGCCGACGGGAGGGTTAGTGAGGGATGACCAAGCGACTGAACAGCAGGCTGCATGGGGCAACCAGGCCGGCGGGGGAGGCCAAGAGGGGTTATCAGGCTGGCGGAGGGGGCAGTAAGAGGCGACCAGGCCAGCAGGTGGAGGGGGCCAATTAGGGGCGACCAGGCCAGCGGGGGGGGGGGCAGTTGGGGCAAACAGGCTGGCAGGGGGGAAAGTTAGGGGTGACCACGTCAGCGGGGGGGCGGGGGGGCGGCAGTAAGGGGTGACCAGGCCAGCAGAGGCTGCAGTTAGGAGCAACCAGGCTGGCAGGGAGGGGGGAGTTGAGGGTAACCAGGACAGCAGGGGGGACAGTTAGGGGCAATCAGGCAGGCAGGGGGGACAGTGAGGTACAACTAGGTCGGCAGGGGGGCAGTTGGGGGCAACCAGGCAGGCAGGAGGGGACAGTTAGGGGCAATCAGGCTGGCACGCAGAGGCAGTGAGGGGCGATCAGGCTGGCGGGGGGTGGGGGGGGCAGTTGGGGGCAACCAGGCAGGCAGGCAGGTGAGGGATTAGGAGCCAGCAGTCCAGGATTGTGAGAGGGATGTCCCCCGAGGGGCCCCCAATTGGAGAGGGTGCAGGTTGGGCTGAGGGGAACCCCCACCCTGTGCACGAATTTTGTGCACTGGGCCTCTAGTTTCAAAATAAGAGCCATGAACAATGTGATTTGCTGCAGATAGCTCAAGGAAGATGAGGACAAGATTTGGCATTATGGATGTCATTGGTGACCTTTATTTGAGCAGATTGAATCCAGGCAGAAGGTATACTGTAGTGAGTTAAAACACAAAGGAGAGGTGAGGAAATGAGTAACTATTTCAATGAATGTGGCTGTGAAGGAAAAAAAATAAAGATCCTAAGTAGAGGATAATATAAAATTGAGAAGATTATGTTTAATGGGAGAGACTACATATGAAGAACCAGTGGAGAGAAACTGATAACACAGGAGAGAAAGATTAACCAAGTTATGTCCACAAGGAGGTGAAGAACAGTAAAATGAAAGCATGAGATAGTCATCTTGCTCATGAGGAAGGACAGCTCTTCTGTGTGCCAAGGGAAAAAGAAGAAAGGATGAGTGCAGCCGCGGAGCCACTGGTAGGCAAGGAGACATTCTCACCACATGTGTCAATTTCCTCAGTGAAATAAATAAAGGCAGCAGCATCCACCTAGAGGGATGGTAGAATTAGTAGGGTAGAGGCTATAAGGAGATTTTAAAAATAAAACAAAAATAAAATTACTGAGGAGAATGGAAGAGACCCTAACCAGAGATAAAATAAATATTGCCAAGGAGTACTGAGGTCCCAACTGTGCTGAGGACCATGACTGTTTTGGGGCACCAACCTACACACTCCAGTAGTAATTTGCATCTTGGAACTATTCTTACAATGACTGTGTAATTGTTTTTAAGACCCCAGGTATACAGATGATTTGATTGATCCAGGCATGAGGTTTCTTACAAGGCTGGTGCAAAGGAAAGATTTGTGATTTCATATGACAGAAACCCAACTCAAACTAGCTTAAATCCATAAGAAAAATGTTAAAAATCACTTCATTTTTTTCAATGAATCCAACTTAATTAATTGATTAATCATTCCCAAAATGATTCCCAAAATACTGATGAGCATCAAAATTTGTTTTCAAAATATGTTCTTATATTCAAGGACATAAGATGAAGTAAAATGTGTAGATATCCTGCATGCATATTTTGGTGATTATATATTGGCAATTTAAAATTAATTGACATTAAACTTAGGAGTTAATACAAATTAAATCTTGTGCCTTCTACTTCAAACCCTTTAATATTTTTTATATAAGACCAAAAACACCTTAACATAGCACAGTGAGCCTACCGCGGTCTAGCTCCTGCTACTCCCTGGCCATGTCATAACCCCTTCGGGCTCCCTCCATGGCAGCCTCACTGGCTTTCCTTCCCTCCTTCCTATATCCCAGGCAACTTCCCAACACACAGCTGTCCCATAGGCTCTCATTTTGTCTGGCAACTTTTACTTGTTTCATCCCTCAAAGCTCTGCTCAAAGTCCTCATTTTCAGAAAAGGAAAAGCCTTTCCTGGCCTCCTTGACCACATCAATCTACCAGTTAGATTACTTTTCAGTTTTCATAGCCGTGTACTGAGGAGTACTTCTCATTGACATCTCTTCACACAGTTGTAGCTTTACAGCCATTTCTGTGATTACTTCATTAGAGTCTGTCATACTCACTGCATTATGAATGCCCAGAAAGACAGGGATTGTCTAGTTTTGGTCACAGTTGTATCACTAATACCTAATACATTGTCTTGCTCATTATTGTGAGTCAATAAAATGAATATATAGTGAATGGACCAATCAACTTACAGTGGGGCCTTGACTTACGAGTGTCCCAACTAAAGAGTTTTTTGAGATACCAGCTATCTCTAGGCCGATTTTTGGCATTGAGTTGACAGAGTAATTTGAGTTAACGAGCTCCTTAACGAGCTCGGTCTCGGAATGAATTAAACTCGTAAGTCAAGGCTCCACTGTATTTATAAATTCTTGATGTAAAAAAATACACAATTTTTTGTTGATCCTTTGGCTTCTCAAGAAAGAAAAAAGACTATAAAATAAACTAAAAGAAAAACAGGCTGTGTAGCTCAATTGGTTGGAGTGTTGATCATACACTAAAAGGTGGTGGGTTCAATTCCTGGCCGAGGCACATACCCCTGTTGCCGGTTCAATTCCCTATTGGGGTGATACAGAATGTTTTATTCTCTCTCTCCTTTCCTCTCTCTAAAATAATTTTTTAAAAACACTTTTAAAAATTAATTAATTAATTAAAATAAAATAAAAGAATTTTTCCTGAGTTCAGGATTTCACTTTTGGGATTAGAAAAGTTGTAAGTATATATTTACTAGCATTTATTTCCTAAACATTGGTTTTCATATGTTTAGATTTTATTTTACAAGCCACTTTTCTGGAGACAAAATGCTAAGTGGTGTTTATTTCTGTCCACTATCACCAGGGAGTTGTTTAAAACGCAAAATTAAAAATCCATGCATAACAAAAATTTTAGATCTTGCCCACTGCTTAGTATCATGTAATTATATGTAGTATAGTTGTCTGATAGCAGGTGCTGTATGTACCTTGTATCTACATTATTGTTTACATATTACTGATTCTCCATGAATCATTACAGAGGACATTACAGAGGACTCATTATCTCTCTAGGGCCAGGTGGAGATTGTATATAAAAATGGATAATGGTGCTCTTTGGGAAATTAAAGATGTTGGTCAACTCCCTCTTTGGCAGCTGTCCAATTTGCATACTTGCATTTTTCTTTCTGAATTTCCACTGAAACTTCAGTTGAATAAGGTGTTCATTTGCATTTTGAAAAGGCTTACTTATGCTGCATTAAACAGCTGCCCCCAGCTGTAGTCTCAGACCTGGCTAGAATTAGTGAACTTCCTGTGTGCTGGCAAATCACTTTGAGGGTTTTCCAATCAAAGGAAAGGCATTAGTATCCATGTTCTTACAGAATGCTATGAAGGTTTGAGCCAATATAAGAGACTTAAGGAAGACTTATCTGAAAAAATGAGGGTTGAGCTAAGAAACAGAGAATTGAAGCTAATAAACTGAAGAATGGGAAAGGAATATTCCTAGTAGAGAGAACAGTATTAGACTCTTGTGAGCCCATGAGAGAAACTTTAAAAAAAATAATAAATGATAAATTAGTGCCACTGGAATGCAAGGATTGAGGAAAAGAGTAGAATGAAGTTAAGCTGGAGACATGGATAGGAGTCAAATCACAGGAGTCTTTAAGAGCTACATTCATTATTTTAGTCTCTATTTATTTTATTCTATTCTATTTTATTTTTGTTAATTCTCAGCTGAGGATATTTTTCCATTGATTTTTAGAGCAGGTGGAAGAGAGAGGAAAGACAGAGAGAAATATCGATGTGAGAGAAACACATCGATTGGTTGCCTCCTTCATGAGTCCCAACCAGGGCCTGTGCTGGGGAGGAGACTGCAACCAAGGTAACTGCCCTTGCCCGGAATTGAACCCAGGACCCTTTGGATAGGCCAACGCTCTATCCACTGAGCCAGACCGGCTAGGGCTATTTTAGTCTCTATTTAAAACAACAATGTTAAGTCCCTGAAGGGATGGGTGTCAGGTAGAGAGGAGGTAACAATAAAAAATCATATTTGAAAATATTGCTCTGGATACAATTTAGTAAACTGATAAAAGAGTTCAAGTGGACATGCAGAGACCAAATAAAATCACTTTGTAGGAGTTCAGGCTAGAGAAACTAGAGTAGTTGCAGTAGAAAACAAGAAAAGTGAATGGATTGACAGGATATTTAGGTGGTAAATTTCACAAGTTTCTTATTGGGTTTAGACACATTGCACTTGAGAACTCTGAGACACTCGAGTAGAGATATTGAATAAGCAACTGAGTATATGGGCACCCCCCACCTGTGAATGAGACAGAAGTATGAGGCTCAGCCACTTCAATCCCAATCCATCCATCATGGATGAGTCTAAAATGCATCCCCACCCCCCAACCAGGTTGGCCAAAGCGTTGTTGGGACTGCATACCAGTTCAACTTCTCTCTCACATTTTCACCTTCCTTCCACAGGTATTGACTCATAATGAACAGTTTGTACCCCAAGTGCTATCACAACATCTGATCTAAAGAACCCAACCTATAAAAGTATGAAATGGAAAAGGGAAAGTGCTTAGAACCACTGAACCAGAGAAAGGTGAACCGGTAAAGTAACAGATAAGGAAATGCTAGAAATTAAGAAGGAAAGCCTGGAGAGCATGGTGTCCTGGGAGCCAAAACAAGCACATATTTCAAAAACCAAAGAGTGGGCAAGAGTGCTGAGAGATCAGAAAAAATTGCTGTGAAATGTCCATTGGATTTGAATCATAGAGGTCTTTGGTGACCTTAGCCACAGTTGTTTTGGTGCAATGTTAGAAACAACTGTCATAATGGAGAGAGTGGAGAGAGTAGAGGAGTGAGTTAGAGGTGAGAAAATTGACTCACCAAATACCAAAAACTCTTTAGAAAATTTAGATTTAATGAGTGGGAAAGATTGAAATAAGGAGGCGGGGAGAGGAATGTGGGGATCAAGAAAAAGTTGTTGTTTTTAAGTTAGAAGAAACATGCACAGGTTTGAATGTAATTGGAAATAACCCAATTGAAAAGGATATGTTGAATGAGTAGCAGAGTGGAAGTGGAGCAGAGGAATTGAACATATAAGACACCTGATGACGCACGAAGGGATGAGATCCAAAACGCAGGTGGAGCAATTGGCCTTAAATTATCAGAAGACTACATCCTAAACTAAAATAGAAAAAAAGAAAACATGGATACAGATGGAACTGTATGAATTTGGTAGCAGAAAGCTGAGGGAGTTCCCATCTGATGCCTTCTATTTTCTTCGGGAAGGAGGAGGTGAAGTCATCTGCTTTGAATGAGGAGTTAAGAATATCTGCAGTTTTAGAGTGTACAATGTTCCAAACAATTATTAAAAACAGAGGGAGAGAATCTACCAGGTAAACATGGAAAAATTAGCAAACTTTTAAAGGTCCCAATGTATTGGCAGCAATCTTCCCTGATGGGTGACATTTTGTGGTATTGCCAGGCTGTTCCACTGTAGGCCTGGAGAAGGCGTACAAATACTTTCATTCAGAGTTGGGCTTTTGTCAGAGAAATGGGAAGGAAAATGTTTAAGAGACAAAGGGACAAGGGAGTTAAGAGTATCGTTGAGAGTGATATTCAAATAATGGACTGAGATCTAAACTAAATGATGATGATGAAAGAATGAAAAAAGATGATAAGGTGGGAACTGGTGGGGAAAGTAAAAGGGTTAGCACATTAGAACAATACTTCTCCAGATCTGAGGATCATGTAAATATGCAGACTAAGATTCTATCCCATAGGGAGAACCTAAGGTTCTGCCTTTCTAACAAGTTCCCAGGTAATGTTGATACTGCTGGTCTGAGGACCAGACTAAAAAGGCATTAGAAGTTCAAAAAAGATCAAAAGTAGTTTTGAACTTGAAAAGGAGAGTGATAGAGAGAGCAAGAGAGATTACAAGAGGAAGACAGAAGCAATTGGAGGAAAATAGTGGACAAAGAATCAGAAAACAAAGAGAAGCAGAAACAAAGGAAAGCTGCGGTACTAGAATTTTAGAGGAGCAAGGTGGATGTCTGCTTCTGAGGGAGGGCAAGTGACCAGGTCACCAAAGATGCTAGTAGATCACTAGAGCTGCAGTGGCTAAACACTGAAGATTTGACTAATGGGATTCCATGAAAGACAATCTGTACAGGTACTAAAGAGGCTCTTTCTATTGCTGTTTATACCCTCACATTTTTACAAAATATCCCCATTCAGCCCTGGCCAGGGGGCTCAGTTGGTTGGAGTGTTGGCTCATACACCAAAAGTTTGCAGGTTCAATTCTCAGTCAGGGCACATACATAGGTTTCGGCTCAATTCCCCATCGTGTGCTTACAGAGGCAACCAATCAATGTGTCTCTTTCACATTGATGTTTCTCTCTCCCTTCCTTTCTCTCTAAAATCAATAAAAACATATCCTTGGATGAGAAAGAAAATATATATATATATACATATGTGTGTGTGTGTGTGTGTGTGTGTATATATATATATATATATATATATATATATAGAGAGAGAGAGAGAGAGAGAGAGAGAGAGAGAGAGAGGCCCGATGCATGAAATTCATGCAAGAGTAAGCCTTCCTTCCCTTGTCTGCCAGCACTGGCATTCCTCTGGCACCCAAGACCCAGGCTTCCCTAGCAGCCCCAGCTTCATCTGGAAGGTCACCTGGAAGGATGTCCAGTCTAATTAACATATTATGCTTTTATTATTATAGATATTGCCTCCTAACCCAGGCACAGGCAAGCCATATATATATATCCCCATTCACATGAAGCTACCTCAGTGACTCTGTCCTGGGCACCTGTGCCTGCCTAACCAATGGAGATGCCTGGCCACGGTGGACTAGGTTGTAGTTCAGTGTGGGAGGGACACCCACATTGTCACTGAGGAGGCAGAAAAGGCAGGACTGATTTCTAAGAATAACTCTATTGCAACTAGAATTTTAAAATTAACTTCCAACACATCCCAGAGCCCTAAAAGACAGGATAGGACAATCTGTAAGGCAACTCTTAAAGACTGGAGTTTTGGGGGCTTAAGACACATGTAATCATAGGGAAGGGAAAAGGAAGATTCTACTCTGACTTAAGAGGGACCATTAAATCTAGACAGCTCAAACGGGGTTAGGCTTAAGCTCAGGTGATACAAATGAGTACACAAAATTCATTTTTCTATCCCTTCCTCTGAACCAAATCTTCCCAAGAAATTGTAACTTGCCTTCCAGTTTCTGAGTAAGCAGTCAAAAATTCCCTCCAATGCTGAGTGGAGTCAACCACAGAGTAACAAACAGCAACAAAGTAATAAAAATTATATAAACAAAAACACTGTTTGTAACTCAAGGTGAATCGATCAAACTCAAGTTTAGGAGACAAAACAAGGTTGGATTAAACAAATATTGATAATATCTCATTTTTTTGTTAAACTTTAATTGTACTTAATGTTTCATTTTCTTTAAATCTTGTCTTGTATAATAACTCTTCCTTGGAAATGTAGTGATTGAATATTAGTTAAGTATTTGTTTTGAAGAGAAAAGTTTTAACTTTTATAAAAAAGAAACAATTGAACATAAAAACAGGCCACAACATAACTTCAAAACCATACTTCAACAATTAAACTCTCTGATAACCCAGGGACACACACAATAATGTGATCAAGTCCTGGGAGGGTGGGGGAGCAGGGTGGAGGGGGTCAATGGGGAAAACAAAGGGAGACATCTGTAATACTTTCAACAATACAGATAGATGACTTTTACAAAATTAAACTCTGTGGACCACAAATATGCCTCCGAACCTAGGCACAGGCAAGTTATAAGGGTGCATGAGTAATAAGTAATGGAGTCATAAGTTTTCTGGCAACGTTCAAGAAGTATAAGCAACATTATGTAAACTGTCCTTGCAAACCTGAAATCTGCAATGAGATGACAAACCCAAGAGGATTTACTTGCTCTTCAACAATAGCTTCATTGTGTCAACCTGAATAAATGAGCCACACAGTCATTTCTGGCAGGGCAAACACGGGGAGCTGTTGCTGATAACTCTGCAAATCACATAAACTAGGCAATGCCCATTCCATGGTTACGAATGTACAAACCTGTACAAATTTGGACAGAAGTCGTGATTTCACATACACCAGAAATTTATACCTTAAACTACCTTGAAACTAGCCACAGTTTCTGGGAAGAATACTTGTGGTAGTTGGGCAAAGAAGATTACCTAGATTCTTGTATGCATGAAAAATCTGATTCTTATAACTACTCGGTTTAATTTAGAAGGAAAAGTTTGTCAGTACCATCAAATGATTAGCTCTTTCTTGAATTAGAGAGATCTTACCTTGACAGAAGAGTAGACATATGACATTCTCAGTGCTCTGCTACTCACTGTGTAACAGCATCATCAGACTCCATGGTACTCCCTGATATAAAGTTTTAACCAAAAAATAATGTATTTAAGGGTAGAAGTCTAGCCAAAAAGGAAAAACTTGCAGATTTAGTAAGGTTGGCAATTTGGGGCCCAAGGAGATAAGAGAAAATTTTTTCACTAGGGAGAAAAAACAGCCTGAATGCTCTCTCTCTCTCTCTCTATTTCTCTTTCTCTTGCCTCTTGCTTCTCGCCTCTCATCTCTCCACTTCTTATATAGGTTTCAAAATAAAGACTTTTTTGTTTGATGGCTTTTATCTTTCAACTTCTTAATAAATTACCAATACTTCAGCTCATGGTGTACCCAAAATAGGGATTACAAATTAAAATACCCACTAGGGTTAAGCAGATAAAACAAAGGAGCTAAGTCATGTCTGTCAAGTTTAAGAAAATATGCGGTGGTGAGAACTTGGGAACTTGTAGAGTGCATGAGCCATTGAAGGGTCTTACTATTTACTTACCTCTAATCAGCTGTTACATGTAGAAATTCCGGCCGAGTGTTGCCAGATGTTGCAAATTTTCAAGATAAACTGTAAATCTGAATTTTTATGTGCTGCCTCCTGGATTTTTAATCTGGCAACAATTTGAACATTGTTTGGAAATGCATGGGGACTTCTAATCAAGATGGTTTAGTGAGTTCATAAATTACCACGCCCTCTCTCTCCTAACCCTCAACCATGTTTGGAAATATATTTAAAAAGATACAAGCATTATGATACTAGCTGAGTACAAGATCAAGATAAATATCTCCATGAACTGGAAACAGAACAGAAAGGCAAGCAGCGAGCAAGGCTCTGGAAGATGAGCAGCCAGAACCAGGCACCCTGCCTGAAGCCACATCTGAGCTGGAACTACCATGGGTATGTAGGAAGCTTAAAAAGATTCACTTGCTGCAATGGACTATGGTTTACTAGGAAGTGTTAAATCTGAGCAAGTAGGAGGGAAAAAAACAAAGTCTTAAGACAAAGAACTGATCCAAAGATCCCCTATCTCCATAACTACACTTACACATTCCCAATATTACCATGATCAGGAGCTCAGAAACAAAATAACTCTAGAGATTTTATAGATGTTGTCTACCTTAATCATTAAAACTCTTTCATTAATCTACCCGATTATTTATTCAACAGCAATTATTGAGCAGCATGACATATCAGGCAGTATCCTAGGTGCTAGAGAAAAAAAAAATTAGTGAACAAATCAAAATCCGTGCATATTTAGGTTACATTCTCATTGTGGGGAAAGGGTAGTGTGGGAAACAGATCACAAATAAACAAGGAAATATAACATATGTCAGAGGGTCAACATGCTAGGAAGAAACAATAAATGAAGGTAAGGAAGGAAAAGAGCAGCAGAGTGGAAAGAAGGATGTTTTTTTACAGTGAGTGCCAGAGAGAAGTTAATATCTGAGGGAGCCAAGTCTCCCAGGCAGATGACGCAGGAAGTCCAAATACTTTAAGGCAGGAGCATTGCTGACATGCTCAAGGAACAGCAGGAGACTAGTGTGACCAGAGTGGAGTGAGCAAGAAGACGGGTAAGAGCAAAAGTCAGAACTGCAGCAGGAGGCCAGATCGCACACACCCGGCCAGGCCGTTTTTAAGTCTCTGGTTTGGCTCCTAGAGAGGTGAAAAGCTACTGGGAGATTTTAAAGAGACAAAAGACATAATGTGACTCATACATTGAAAAGATCACTCCAACAGCTATGTTGAAAAGACTACACAAGATATAAAGAGCATGGAAAGAGGCAAGGAAACAAATTAGGAACCTGTTCAAGCAATCCAGGCCAGAGATGATGATGGCTTGGACCAAAGTGGAAGCAGTGGAGGTGGTGCGAACTGGTTAAAATCTGAATATATGTTGAAAAGAAAGATAAGAAGATTTCTGTTAAATTGAATGGGGAGTGTGAAAGAAAAAGTGAAAAATGACTCCAGGCTTTTTGGCTTCCATAGCTGAAGGAATATTGCCATTCACTGACATTGGGAAGTACGGGGAGAGGTTGAAAGTTGGGTGAGAATGAGAATTGGAGGTTTTGATATTAAGTTTGAAGCTATTCAAGTGGAAATTTCAAATGGGAATCTCAAGGGAGAAGTCCAGACTATGGATGAAAATTTGAGTTATCTGTGGAATCATGAAATTTAAATCCATACGACCAGATGAGATCAGCAAAGGAGAACATGTAGATTTATTAGTCAGTCTCAGTAAAACACTCCAATCTTGAGGAGAGTTTAACAAGGGGTCTATTTAAATGGTAAGGCAGAAATTGGGGTGAAGAATAAGCGATAAGGCACTGCCCCAACAGCCACATGCTTAAAGGGGTAAGAGGAAGGAGAGGTTACTAGGAACCCAGAGGAGGTAACTGGATGGAGAGGACCCCTGACAAGAGCTGTAACCTTTAGTTAAGGAAGGCTAGCAGAATAAATAGCCCCCACCCTCACTCTCTTCTCAATGTTCAACTAGAAGTCAAGGGCAAAAGACTCTGTCACCTCTTGGGCACAAATCAAGGAAGAGAAGGGGAGAAAGCAAATGTGGAGAGGCAAATGGAAGCACTCTGGCACGAATGATAAAAGCAGAAAAGAGACCCAAGAAAGGAACCCTGGGTAATTCCAGTTTTAGAGGTCAAACAGAGGAGGAGTGTGTGTTGAAAAGACTACTCATTTTTTATTCAGTTGACTTGACACCTTTGTCAAGAAATCAACTGATCTTAAATGGAAGGGTTAATTTCAAGATTTTCAATTCTACTCCCTTGATCTATATGTCTGTCCTTATGTCAGTACCACACTGCCTTGATTACTATAGCTTTGTAGTCAATTTTGAAATCAGGAAGTGTGAGTCCTAACTCTATTCTTTTTCAGGATTAATTTGACTAATCTGGGATTCTTGCAATTTACATATAAATTTTAGTATTACTTTGTCATTTCTTTTTTTAAAAAGGCAACTGGAATTTTTATAGGGATTGTATAGAACCTGTATATCAGTTTGGAGAGTATTTCTAGCTGAATAATGTCTTCCAATCCATAAGCAACAGGTATTTTTCCATTTATTTAGATCTTCCTTAATTTCTTTTTTAAATGTTTTAGTGTACAAGTATTGCACTTCTTTTGTTAACTTTATTACTGATATTTTATTCTTTTGTTGGTATTGTAAATTAAATTATTTTCTTACATTTTTTCACTTGTTTATTGCTAGTATATAGAAAATACAATTGATCATCTCATATGATTCCCATGGGTTTGATTCCTGGTCAGTCAGGGCAGATACCTGAGTTGTGGGTTGAGTCCCCAGTCGGGGCACGTTCAGGAGGCAGTTGGCTGATGTTTTTCTCTCACATCTCTCTCTCTCTCTTCTTCTCTCTCTCCCTCTCTCTCTTTCTCTCTCTCTCCCCTCCCACTCTCTCTAAAATCAATAAGCATATTCTCAGATGAGTATTTAAAAAATAAATTGCTTTTTTTATATAGATCTTATATCTTGCAATTTTGCTGAATTTTCTTATTAGTCCTCACAGTTGTTGTTTTTTTGCATGTGTGTGAATTCTTTAGGATTTCTGCATACAGTATCATATCATCTGAAAAAATTTTACCTCTTCCTTTCCAATCTAGATGCCTTTTATCTCTTTTTCTTGCCTAATTGTCCCAACTAGATCCTCTGTTCACAATATTGAGTAGAAGTAAACCATGTATTTTTGAAAACTCATGCTCAAATAGGATTTCTCTCAGGAACTTAAAGGCTATTCAATGTGATAATATAAGGTAATAATACATTGAATGAGAAATTTCAAAAGATCATCTCAATATATTTATATAAGGAATACATATCATGCTTGTGATGTGCCAGATAGTTTTAAGCACTTTATATGTATTAACTCATCGAACCTTTAAAACAACTTTATGGTTAGGTGTTGTCATCCCCAATACCACACATGAGGAAATCAAGCTAGAGTTAAATTGTTCTATATAACACAGCAGTAAGTGACAGAGTTGGAATTTAAACCCAGACAGAGTCCTAGCTCTTAACCATTCAGAATGCTGACTCACATATATAGTTATTCAGCAAGTAGCTTAATGGTGAAATTTGAGAAGCATTCTTATTAATGTCAGGAGAAAGACAAGGATGCCAGCTATTACTACTTCTACTGAATATTTTAGCATAGGTTCAGTAAATGTAAGCCTATAAAATTTTTTGGCATAATAATTGGAAATGAAGAGAACTAACTGTCATTATTTGTGGAAAAGATGGTTCTCTACACAGGAAATTCAATAGCCTCTAAGTTCAGGTATGGCAATACAATAAAAGTCAGCAGACTTGTGGATAAATGAGCCACATACAAAAAGGGGGGGGGGGCATATTCTTAAGCGCCAGTAATAATCCATTAGATAATACAAAAAAATCCATTCAAAACAAGTACTATAAGATGTCTAGGAATATAGATCCAATAAAATGTAGAGAAGTAGGGGAATGAAGTGTTTGAGAAAAGAAAAAGAAAGTAGACTGTAGGCTGACTATAGTATAGGGTTTCTGCTGGGGGGGAGGGGAAGGTCAGAAGAGGGCACTTGGCTGGATTTAAAAGGCTTGAATATATGCTCCATAGAAGGTTTACGAGCAAGGAAGTAATAAAATTAATGTACAATTAGGGAAATTTAATCTGACATCAGCTAAATGAAGTCCGTTGCCGAAGCAGGCCTGAAAATGTGGTGCTGATCTTCAGTTGTGACCGCATTCTCACGTGGCGATTTTTGCAACTGGATCATTCTCAACGAAGAGCAATATACTGCCACTGGCCCAAGTTAAAGGGAAACGAGTATTTGAGATCTGACCACATTTTGTGTACAGTAAAACAGAAAAGCAGAAAACACTGCTGTAGTGCTGCTTGTCAGACAAACACTTTGGCCCTCATATTTTTAATA
The DNA here is from genome assembly GCF_963259705.1 of Myotis daubentonii. Classification (NCBI taxonomy): domain Eukaryota; kingdom Metazoa; phylum Chordata; class Mammalia; order Chiroptera; family Vespertilionidae; genus Myotis; species Myotis daubentonii. Next base: position 78,534,626 of record NC_081841.1, on the reverse strand, counting down.
TGAGGTCAAGTGACAGAATCTTGAGTCATCCAGTGGCCTGGTTGATGGCCAGGTCTTCTATCTAATGACTAATTTTGGCATTTAGGAAAAAAAAGACTAAAAATATAACTATCATAGGCAGAATACACTTATTTTAAAAAATGGGACTCTGGACAGTTTCATAAAATTGTAATGAAACCATGGAAATAAGAGGCAATCGCTCTAAGGGATAAACCGGGGATTAAGAAGATTGTAACATCAAAGTCTGGTGTTAGTTTGGCATTGCATAGGGGGAAACCTAAATAAGTATACTCAGGTCCTTACCTTTCCTGATTTCTCTATTTGTTATATTTTCATTTACCAAATACTAATTGGACACCTCCTATATGTCCTTAGCACTGTGCTGAGTCCAGAGAATTGAGCCGGAGTAAAGCAGAAATGCACCTGCCGTCTCAGGGTTTGCATTCCTGCCTGAAGCCCGCATTGTAGCACACTCCTCCTGGGCTTGCAGGGCTCCACTCTCCCGAGTCGTCCCCTGCCTCCCTCCTTTGCTGGCTTGTTTTCTTTTGCTTTTCTCTTAACATTGGTTGTCCTCAACCCTTAGCCCTCTTCTCTTCTCTCCCAATATTCTTCCAGAGTAATCTCATATACTCCCATTTTGCTATTTCATTTATTTATTATATGTGGATCAGTATATATAGAGAGAGATTACATACATATGGATTAAAATACATGGATTACTATATATATGGATTGATATGTGCGTATTACTATGTAAGCATTTTGCAAATATAAAGTCGTGTGTTCCTCATAACAACCATTTGAGGTAGGTATTATTCACCCATTTTTTCAGATGAGAATGTCAAGGCACAGACTAGTTAAGAAAGTGGCCAAACTGAAATTTGTTTTTTGTTTTTTTGTTTTTTTTGTTTTTGTTTTTGTTTTTGTCTTTTTTTTTTTTTTTTTCAGTTGATCAGCAGCCTAGCCAGGATCTCTAGCCACGATCTCCAGCCAAGTTCTGTCCAGGATCTCCAGCCAGGTTCTGTGTTTTATTGTCTTGTTACATCTGTATTTATTTTTTTATTTTTTATTTTTTAAATTAAATCTTTATTGTTCAGATTATTACATTTGTTCCTTTTTTTCCCCCCCATAACTCCCCTCTCCCAGTTCCCGCCCCACCCTCCGCCCTCACTCCCCACCCACTGTCCTCATCCATAGGTGCAAGATTTTTGTCCAGTCTCTTCCCACATCTCCCACACCCCTTTCCCCCCCAAGAATAGTCAGTCCATTCCCTTTCTATGTCCCTGATTCTATTATAATCAACAGTTCATTCTGTTCATCAGATTATTTATTCACTTGATTCTTAGATTCACTTGTTGATAGATGCATATTTGTTGTTCATAATTTGTATCTTTACCTTTTTCTTCCTCTTCCTCTTCTTAAAGGATACCTTTCAGCATTTCATATAATCCTGGGCCAAACTGAAATTTGAATCAAGGCAGACCATGCCCTAAGTCACTATGCTATGCACTCTCCCATAATCCACCTGGGCCCCTCTGTGTCTCCCTACTAGGGGACTTAAAGGGTAAAGATAACCGGTGCAAACATAACGCTTAAGTTGCTTGCTGTGTTGTGAGTAATGACCCAGGGATTTTATGTCTTCTGCCAGTATCCATGAAAGTGTGGTAGGCTAATTTGTTAGCTTATAAGTAAGGTAAAATCTCAGACTCTTCGCAGTTCTCGATGTACAATGAGTGATGAGAAAACCTTTTAACTAGGCAAAGTGACCATGTGAGGCAATCCTGGGGAATAGCTTAAAATGATTAGGATAAAGATGGTCTAAGAAGGATCACTATCTGCGGGAAATAGGCAACCACTGAAAGTATTTAGCATGTGTAAAACATGACAAAAGTGTTACTTTAACTATATTAACAATATTAATCTGACATTGGCACAGCTGGAATTAGACCCAAATAGCAGCAGCCACAGCAATTAACATTTACTGAGTACTTACTGTGAAGAAGGCATTATAATACAAATTCTATTTAACCCCCATTATAACTAAAGTAGAGGCCCAGTGCACAAAATTTGTGCACTGGACAGGGGGGAGGGACTCTCAGCCTGCCTGTGCCCTCTCGCTGTCCAGGACCCTTAGCTCCTTACAGCCCACCTGCTGGCTGCTCCTTAGTGCTGCTGTGGAGGCAGGAGAGGCTCCCACCACCACAGCTGCACTTGCCAGCTGTAAGCCCAGCTACTGGCTGAGCGGTGCTCCCCCTATGGGAGCACACTGATTACCAGGGGGCAGCTCTTGCGTTGAGCATCTGCCCCCGGTGGTCGGTGTGCATCATAGCAACCGATTATTCTGGTTGATCTGCCATAATGGTTGCTTAGGATTTTATTATATAGACTAGAGGCCCGGTGCACAAAAATTTGTACACTCGGGGGAGAGAGGGGTCCCTCAGCCCGGCCTGTGCCCTCTCGCAGTCTGGGACCCCTCGGGAGATAACAACCTGCTGGCTTAGGCCTGCTCCCGGGTGGCAGAGGGCAGGCCCAATCCCTAGGTGCAGCCCCTGGTCGGGCTCAGAGCAGGGCCGATTGGGGAGTTGGGGCACCACGCCCTGTCATGCACAGAGCAGGGCGATCAGGAGGTTGTGATGCCACCCTCAGTCACGCTCAGGGTAGGGACGATTGTGGGGTTGGGGCACCGTCCCCCGTCACATTCAAGGCAGGGTCCATGGCAAACCAAGATGGCGGCATAGGTTAACGCCAGAGATTGCTGCCTCGAACAACCACTTCAAAAGTGAAACTAAAAGATGGAATGGACATCACCCAGAACCACAGGAATGCTGGCTGAGTGGAAGTCCTACAGCTAGGAGGAAAGAGAAACGCATACCGACACTCAGAGGAGGCCCAGTGCTGAAGTCAAATACTGAGGTGCGGAGTGCATGCAGAGCGGGCTGGTGGCTGAGGGCACGGTTGGCATTTTCAATCGGGAGGGAGTCGCAGATTTTGAGCTCCAGATCCGGGCGAGTCTTTAGGGACCCTGACTCAAATGGGAGAAGCGGGACTGTCTGGCTTCTGTCGGAGCGAGTGCAGCTTTCTCTCCGAGGTTTGCAGCGGTTGCTGGGACTCAGAGAGGCAGAGCCCCTGAGGACAGGACTGAGAGCAGCCATAACTGCTCTCTCCGGCCCACCCTGTTGATCTCGTGGGACCCACCCGCCCTGCCCAAGCCCTGCACAGAGGCATTTGCCAGATAGCCTCAGGCAAACGCCAGATTAGCACCTCCCTAGAGGACTGAAGTTCTCTCACTGCAGACACAGCTGATTCTCACAGCCACTTGGCTTGGAGGTCAAATCCCCCCTAGTATTAGCTACAACAATCAAGGCTTAACTACAAGACTGCGCACAAAGACCACTAGGGGGTGCACCAAGAAAGCATAACAAAATGCGGAGACAAAGAAACAGGACAAAATTGTCAATGGAAGATATAGAGTTCAGAACCACACTTTTAAAGTCTCTCAAGAACTGTCTAGAAGCCACTGATAAACTTAATGAGATCCTCAAGAAATCTAATGAGACCCTCAATGTTGTGATAAAGAACCAACTAGAAATTAAGCATACACTGACTGAAATAAAGAATACTATACAGACTCCCAACAGCAGACCAGAGGAGCGCAAGAATCAAGTCAAAGATATGAAATGCGAAGAAGCAAAAAACACTGAACCGGAAAAGCAAAATGAAAAAAGAACCCGAAAATACGAAGATAGTGTAAGGAGCCTCTGGGACAGCTTCAAGCGTACCAACATCCGAATTATTGGGGTGCCAGAAGATGAGAGAGAGCAAGATATTGAAAACCTATTTGAAGAAATAATGACAGAAAACTTCCCCCACCTGGTCAAAGAAATAGACTTACAGGTCCAGGAAGTGCAGAGAACCCCAAACAAAAGGAATCCAAAGAGGACTACACCAAGACACATCATAATTAAAATGCCAAGAGCAAAAGACAAAGAGAGAATCTTAAAAGCAGCAAGAGAAAGAAACTCAGTTACCTACAAGGGAATACCCATACGACTGTCAGCTGATTTCTCAACAGAAACTTTGCAGGCCAGAAGGGAGTGGCAAGAAATATTCAAAGTGATGAATGCCAAGAACCTACAACCAAGATTACTTTATCCAGCAAAGCTATCATTCAGAATTGAAGGTCAGATAAAGAGCTTCACAGATAAGGAAAAGCTAAAGGAGTTCATCACCACCAAACCAGTATTATATGAAATGCTGAAAGGTATCCTTTAAGAAGAGGAAGAGGAAGAAAAAGGTAAAGATACAAATTATGAACAACAAATATGCATCTATCAACAAGTGAATCTAATAATCAAGTGAATAAATAATCGGATGAACAGAATGAACTGGTGATTATAATAGAATCAGGGACATAGAAAGGGAATGGACTGACTATTCTTGGGGGGGAAAAGGGTGTGGGAGATATGGGAAGAGACTGGACAAAAATCGTGCACCTATGGATGAGGACAGTGGGTGGGGAGTGAGGGCGGAGGGTGGGGCGGGAACTGGGAGGAGGGGAGTTATGGGGGGGAGGGAAGGAGGAACAAATGTAATAATCTGAACAATAAAGATTTAATTAAAAAAAAAAAGGCAGGGTCGATGGGGAGGTTGTGGCGCCACCCCCTGTCATGCACAGAGCAGGGCCAATCAGGGGGTTGGGGCACTGCCCCCTGTCACTCACAGAGCAGGGCCCATCAGGGGGGTTGGAGCTCCGTACCCTGTCACACACAGAGCAGGGCCCATCAGGGGGTTGGGGCGCCACCACTGTCACTCAGGGCAGGGCCGATGGGGAGGTTATGGCTCTACCCCGTCACACACAGAGCAGGGTCCGTGGCAGGGAGGTAGAGGGTTGGGGCGCCGCACCCTGTCACACACAGAGCAGGGTCCGTGGCGGGGGGGTGGGGGGTTGGGGCGCCGCACCCTGTCACACACAGAGCAGGGCTGATCAGGGGGTTGGGGCGTCGCACCCTGTCACACACAGAGCTGCAGGGTGATCAGGGGCTTGGGGAGCTCCCCCCTATCAGGCACAGAGCAGGGCTGATCAGGGGGTTGGGGCGCCTTCCCCTGTCCTGAACAGAGCAGGGCGGATAGGGAGGTTGTGGCCCCACCCCCTGTCACACACAGAGCTGCAGGGTGATCAGGGGGTTTGGGCACTGCCCCCTGTCACGCTGATCCCGGTGCCGGGAGGCATATTACCCTTTTACTATATAGGGTAGAGGCCTGGTGCATGTGTGGGTGCCGGCCGGTTTGCCCTGAAGGGTGTCCTGGATCAGGGTGGGGGTCCCCACTGGGGTGCTTGGCCAGCCTGGGTGAGGGGATGATGGCTGTTTGCAGCTGGTCACATACCCTTCAGGGTGGGGGTCCCCACTGGGGTGCCTGGCCAGTCTGGGTGCAGGGCTGAGGGCTGTTTTCAGGCTGGGGGTGACTGAAGCTCCCAACAGCTCCTTTTTTTCTTTTTTTCATTCTGGGCCAGCTTTAGCTTTGAGGCTTGGCTCCAGCTCTTAGGCCTCTGCTGCTGAAAGTAGGTTTCTGGCCTTTGCTTACAATGTTGCGATCCTGCTGGCTGAAGCCCGGTGGACTAAAGCAGGTGTTTGGGGTTTTGTTTAGCTTCTATATTTGTAACTATGTTTCAAACTGCCAGCTCAGAGGCCTGCAGCGGCAGGCATGGAATGTTGGAGTCCTCCGTCACTGAAGCAAGCAAGCCTCATGTTAGTTTCAAGCTGCCTGGCTGCCGGTGGCCATCTTGGCTGGCAGTTAATTTGCATATTGCCCTGATTAGCCAATGGGAAGGGTAGCGGTCGTATGCCAATTACCATGTTTCTCTTTTATTAGATAGGATAGGGTCATTATAATAAATATTAACACATATAATATTTGCCATGTGAACACCTTTAAATACATGAACTCACTAAATGTACATAACAACCTTATTAGGTAGATACTACTATCACCACTTTTTTACAAATAAGGAAACTAAGACATCTATTAAAAAAATAACTTGCCCACGGTCACAACCGTCTACAAACAATAGTGGAGGTAGGATTTCACCATAGGAAATCTTCCTGCTAGAGAACATGTTCTTACTCATTATCCTATACTACAACTTAGATAAGATAATACAATCATTATACCCATTTTACAGCTATGTAAAGAAGTATAGCAAAATTAAGTCACTTACCCAAAGTCATAAAGCCAGTAAGTGGTGAAACCAGAAGAACCTGCTAAATAGAAAGAGGCAGGCTATATTATCAACTATACAAATTCAATTTCTATACTTACCTGGTTCTTTTCAACTAGTCCTTTTGTGGTTCTGACTTACTAGTAAAGGGATTCCTTTGGAGATTGTTATAAAGAGGGTCTTAACTCAGACTCAAAGGGCGCCTTCAGTCATTGTGCTGGTAACCAAAATAAGCAAATGAGGCAAGCAATGCCTTAAAGGATGACATCACTTAACTTAGGGCTCTTTGACTGAGAATGACAGGAACACAGTTCAAAGTCTCTTTCTCTCTCTCTCTGTTATCTCTGCTTCTCTCTGACCATTGACATCATTCTCACAATCAGATTTTCTCCCAGAAGCGGGAATGATGTTTATTATCATCTGCAGGCTCACATCTAACTAGCTTCACCACCAAAACATGAAAAAAAAATCTTTCTCCAATTCCAGTTAAAAAATATATAGTAGGAAAGGACTCCATTATCCTGGCTCGAGTCATTCCCTCACATTAGGACCAATCCTTGTGAGCATGAGGGTACTATCTTGGAATAACTCAGGCCACTTATTCATCCCTGGGTGGGGGCAGGGTTGTGGAGTGTGTAAAGAGCAAGTCAGGAAGCAATGACTGATAGTCCCTTCTACTACCATGTAATTGTAGTTGAAGAGCTATTTCCCCAAAGAAGCAGAGAGAGGAGACAGTGGTCTCAGGCAACCAGGAGCAATAGATCTTCACAATATCTGAACAGGGACCCTTTCTATTTGGCTTTGGCACCCTTTATATTTGAAACACATTTTAGAATTCTGTACATAATTCAATTTAGTACAAGGCTGGGTGTCATTGCTTTATTCATGGATACCTTGATTTCCCAAATGAGACAATGATCTTGGAGAAGGGAAGTGAGCTCAAATTGGGTATGTTCATGCACTTAGTAAATTCCTGTGGAAATGATGTCCAGCCAACCTTCACTACCACACTATAAATGTGGAAACCGTTCTTTGGTTAATGGCAGCAGCGGTTTCAGGAGACTGTCCTTGTTTGACATTCTTCCTCTGATTCACAGCTGGTACAAAGCTTTTGCTCCCCAAGTGATGGCTCCCACACCATTTTGCCTTCATAACACTAACAGCTCACTGTCACTAACAGCTCAGCTAGTTGAGTTAATTGCCCATTGATTTCTACTCTGTAATGGTATTTGACATGTTGCAGGTTTTTAAATGTTTATATTACACTCTTACCACAGCCAGTTTTTAAACTTGAAATAGCGTCTACTATTCTTTAAGCACTTGGTTTGGTGTTTTTGTATATCTTAGCTAATTAAACAAAGTTAGCATTTACACACACACACACACACACACACACACACGCACACGCACACTCGGTTAAGATGATTGAGGAGAGATTAAGGATGTACCCAAGCTCATGACCATTGTATGTTGTTTAGCCAGAATTCCCAACCAAGTCTGTCTGACTTCCAAGATTATCTTATCTCACTATTTGGCTAGAAAATCAAATGCTAACTACACCTTTAATTATTGCACAGCTAATGTTTTCTTTGCAAGACATTAGCATACATTCAGTCCAAGCAAAAACATTTACCTCCTAACATAGTGACACTCTCCCCTCCGCACACCCAGCATGGAATTTCCAAACATTCATAATGATCTCCACGTTAAGCTACTTGTTTAGAGAAGTCCTCATCCTGAACACTTTGGGCTGTCAAGAACAGGGACAAATTTATGTTCTCATCGTACAGAGATGATTTTCTAAAATTATCTTCAGAAACAAAATCATAATGATTTTGGATTGTAAGGGGAAAACTCCTTTTTTCTTTTGTTGGTTTTCTTATAACCCGAAAATTTTTCTCACCTGTTCTAAAAACTTCACTTGGGGAAGAAATCAAACCAAAGCCAATCTCAGCCAGAAAATGCGAGAGAGAGAGAGAGAGAGAGGGAGAGAGAGAGAGAGAGAGAGAGAGAGAAGAAAAAGACGTGAGCAATAGTCGACTGCTAGCTGATGGCCTTGAGCACATCAATTTCGTGTCAACACCCCTCGCTCTGGTAGCCATGTTGATAAAATCATCAAGGAAGGCAAAAGAACACAATCTTAACTGAGCCATGTGGTCCGGCCAGGATGGTCTGAAGAGAATCATAAAGTGGCGTCAGTGAGCAGGATAGCTGTGGGTAAGGAGGGAGCCTAACACAGCACTGTTTTTATTTCACTTCAGTGATTACAGAATTAATGGGTAAAACATTTGTTACCAAAAGGGAAGGTGTTTCTCCTTTCTTAATTATAGAACAAATTAAGTAAACATGGTCTGAATCCAAAAAGATTAGATCACGGAGAGAAACAACACTCTAAATTTTCCTCTGGGACTAAAGGGACCCAAAGAGTTTGAACAATGCACTGTTTTGGTTGTTGTTGGGCTTATTTTTCTTTCTTTTCTTTTCTAAAAGAAGTTGGAATGTATCAGCTGATGTCACTGACATACCTTGATACTCCTGAGGGAAAGGAGATAGAAACAAAAGACAAAGAAATAAACTTAAGTGGGCTTTCTCTTGCCTTTATCAGCTGACTGAAAAAATATTCTGTCTAATAAATGCGAGATAGTTGAAAGCCCTGTGAGAGCTTAAAGAAATGTTCTAATGCTAACATATTGTGATCATTTTCATGCTAAATCTTTATATACTCTTATTTGAATATTTAAGTTCATGAAATGACATGTCTGTATGCTGTGTACAAACATATACACTGTAATAATTTTAATAATAACTATTATGGATTTAAATATATATAATCAGAATATCAGACACTTCCTAAGTAATACTCAAAAGCATAATAGAACAAATCTATAAAATTAAAAGCGTAATATGCTAATATGACTGGACAGCTGAAAAATCTTCCAGATGTCATTCTGGACGTCCTTCCAAACGAAGCCGCGATGGCAAGGGCCAAGGCAGAGGTGGTTAGGGGCAATCAAGCAGGCAGGCAAGTGAGTGGTTAGGGGCAATCAAGCAGGCAGGCAGAGGGGTTAGGGGCAACCAGGAAGGCAGTTTAGTGGTTAGGGGCAATCAGGCTGGCAGGCAGGCAGAGTGATTAGGGGTAATCAGGCAAGCAACAGAGTGGTTAGGGGTGATCAGGTAGTCAGGTGAGTGGTTAGGGGCAATCAGGCAGGCAGGCAAGTGGTTAGGGGTGATCAGGCTGGCAGGCAGAGTGGTTACAGGTGATCCGCAGGCAGGCAGCCAAGCATTTAGGAGCCAGCGGTCCTGGATTGTGAGAGGGACATCCCCTTAGGGTTTCCGGATTGTGAGAGGGTGCAGATGGGGCTAAGGGGCCCCCCACACCCTGGGCATGAATTTTGTGCACCAGGCCTCTAGTACAACTGTAAAAAAGTAAAATTTTCTGTGTAGCAAAAACTATCGGAAAATAAATGCACAAATGACAAACTTAGAAAATACATTTTCAACAAGTATCACAAAGGACTATATATTAAGGGCTCACACAAATCAAATAGCAAAGCCATTCACCCAATAGAAAAAAAAATTAAAAAGAATAGTTTCATAGAAAAGGAAATAAAAAGGAAATAACTATAAATAAGCTTCTCATTGAAATATCATTTTGCACCCATCAGATAGTCAAAGATCCAAAAGTTATATTTCATACTCTATAGGCAACTGTATTAGGAACAGACACTCTCACGTGTGCTGACCTGAGTGGGTAAGGGGAAAATCTCTTTGGAGTGTAATTTAGCAATGTCTACCAAAGCTACAATATGTATCCTCTTCAGCTTAGCAAAGATTATCCTACAGATTTACTCATACATACGTATGGAATATGAAAGCATAAGAGTATGCATTGCAGTTTTCTTAGTGGAGAACTATTGGAAACAGCTTAGTATCCTACAATAGAGCTGGCAAAATCAAAGTGGATCTATTTCACCGTGCTTCCTCTGTATAACTCCAAACAACAATGACAATGGTAAAGCATAGGTACAGCATATTTAAGGTGATCCAATATCTGGTTTCCAGGGCAGTTTGGGTTCATGCTCATTTCCCTGGCATTCCACCCAGTTACCACAAACTGTACTCTCAAAAGTGTCCCTGTCTCCATGAAAAATAATTGAGTCATCCTAAGTATACTTCTTGAGAGTGAGAGGAGGAAGTAGGATGAGGTATGGAGCAGAGTATGAGGATTAGATAAAGGGAAAAGAAAGAAAGGAAACTTAAGCCTCCCGAGGCAAGCTGGTACTGTTCAATTCTCCTCCTCTTGACCCTACCAAGGCCACAAGACTCTGGAACCAGACAGTCTGAGTTCAAATCCTGGCTCCACTATTTATTTTATTTTTATTTATTTATTTATTTTTATTTATTTATTTATTTATTTTATTGCTTAAAGTATTACAAAGGGTATTACATATGTGTCCATTTTTCCCCCCGCCCTAGACAGTCCCCTAGCCTCCCCTATCCCCCAGTGTCTTATGTCCATTGGTTATGCTGATATGCATGCATACAAGTCCTTTGGTTGATCTCTTACCCCCCTACCTCCTGCACCCCCACCCTCCCCGGCCTTCCCGCTGCAGTTTGACAATCTGTTTGAGGCAGCTCTGCCTCTGTATCTATTATTGTTCAAAAGTTTATAATGGTCTCTATTATCCATGAATGAGTGAGATCATGTGGTATTTTTCCTTCATTGACTGGCTTATTTCACTTAGCATAATGCTCTCCAGTTCCATCCATGCTGTTGCAAATGGTAAGAGTTCCTTCCTTTTTAGAGCAGCATAATATTCCATCGTGTAGATGTACCACAGTTTTCTAATCCACTCATCTGCTGATGGGCACTTAGGCTGTTTCCAGATCTTAGCTATGGTGAATTGTGCTGCTATGAACATAGGGGTGCATATATCCTTTCTGATTGGTGTTTCTGGTTTCTTGGGATATATTCCTAGAAGTGGGATCACAGGGTCAAATGGGAGTTCCATTTTCAGTTTTTTGAGGAAACTCCATACTGTCTTCCATAGTGGCTGCACCAGTCTGCATTCCCACCAGCAGTGCACAAGTGTTCCTTTTTCTCCACATCCTCTCCAGCACTTGTCGTTTGTTGATTTGTTGATGATCTGGCTCCACTATTTATAAGCTACATGATCTTGGCAGATTTCTTAATCTCTTTCTGCCTCAGTTTCCTCATCTGTAAAATGGGGATACTAGTACTCATCTCATAGTGTGAGGGTAATCCTTAGGATTAGATGAGTTAATGTATGCACAGTACTTAAAACAGTGCCTGACACTTACAAAGCACTATAGACGAATTACTGATACTGTGACTCACACTGCTTCTATGTGACTACCATATCCAGACCTTGACAAAGTCAAAACATATAGAAAGACATAACCATTAAAAGAAATAACAATTAAGAGTTACATTTAAACTAGAATCATTCATTCAGCAATTTTTCATTGAGCACTTATGTATATTTAGGGGTCTGAGCTAAGCTCTCTAGGGGAATAAAATTATATAAAACAGAGTAGGAAATAAGGTGAATTGGCATATAGCCCATATATATACAGTGACACTCTGTTTCATCATAAGCTTTACCTCAATTAAATTCAGCAAGGAACAAATGGTCTGGTTTCCAGTAAATTTGATAGTCTCTTGATTATCTGGTAATTTTAATAAAACTTCCAAACAGAATAATAACATATTCATATAGATCAATTAGCTAATATCTATACTAATAAAAGCCTAGGTGACGCTTGTGCATGATGTCATCACAAGATGGCTGCCACAAGATGGCCATGCGCACAGCGGAGGAGGGGCTTGGTGGCCGCTCCGCACAATGAAGCCTGGGGGTCCTGTGGCTCTGCACAGCACAGACGATGCCGGTCCTAGCGTCTCCACCACCTTGCGTGGAGGAGGCGTGTCCCAGTGGAGGAGGTGGGTCACAGCAGGGGAGGGCAGTTGTGGGCAATCAGGCCAGCAGGGGAGGGCAGTTGTGGGCGATCAGGCTGCAGGAAGGCAAGTGGTTAGGAGCCACGGGTCGCAGATTGTGAGAGGAATATCTGACTGCCGGTTTAGGCCCGATCCCGCAGGGCCTAAATCGGCAGTCGGACATCCCCCAAGGGGTCCCAGATTGGAGAGGGTGCAGTCTGGGCTGAGGGACGCTCCCCCATGCACGAATTTCATGCACCGGGCCACTAGTTGAACAATAAGTGAGGACTTAAATGTACTCTCATGGCCAAGGACTAGACTTCTGCAACCAAGATAGGCTCAGGTTTGAAATAGATCCTGCCACTTTCCATGTGTGACCTTGGTCAAGATACCTAAACTTCCTGTCCATTAATTCTTCATATTTAAAATGAGTAACTTTAGCTACCTATTACAAATGTAGTAAAGAGGATTAGATGTATGGCATTTACCTAGTACTTCACAATAATAAATGTTTACTAAATAATTGTCAGCATCATTATTTTTACTTCTCTGAATTAAAATAAACAGCACATTTTCTCTTCACCTGATTTGACTCTATTGTTTTCCAAGCCAATGAGATGGAAAATGGTTTGTTCCTGTTAGAATGTACAATATATTTTAATGTATTTTTTAAAAACAGCAACTTGCTCATATTTCTGCTAGCAGGAATATAAACGGACTCCCCTCCATGGAGTCACATAGCCATTCTTTGTTTAGGTGCTTTCTAGAGTTCCTATTTAGGCACGGCCCTGATTTAGAAGCCATAGCTCCCTATCACCCTGCCCTGATGACACAGCATGAGTAATGAAGCTATACAGACTCCCCGCTCCTCCTGCAGGCACTTGTCTCTGGATAATGAGGACCCAGCTAGTGGAAATTCACTGGTGAAAGAAAAATGGGAACTACTTCGTTCTTCAGCACACATCTACAGCACCGAAACTTTTCAGCTGTCATCTCCCTCACAATTTCTATCTAAGCCAAAAGAAAAATTTTGCTAAGTTATCTATGTTTATAGGCATTTAATTTGTCCTTTTAGAGTACTAATATTGAAAGCAACTTAAAATTACTTGAAGATTAAAAAGAAAAAAGATGAAGAATTATTGATGTAATTATTAAAGTGAATCTCAGGAATTTTAACGTCACATGTTTTAATGGAGGAAAACAGTACGCTTGAGAACTACAAAGATTAACTGAGACCTGAACTCTGAGGTAGGTATTTTTAGGAATCTGGTAGTGTTTTAATGGCTGTCAGCTTAAGAAACTAAAGTGTTTGTTTCTCATAATTGCTAGGCAACATACTGAGTTTGATTTGGTTTCCAGTCATTTTAAATAACAGTGCCATGATTATCTATATATATAAAAGGCTAATATGCTAAGTGTCCAACTGGTCGCTCTGACATGCACTGACCACCATGGGGCAGATGCTCAATGCAGGAGCTGCCATGACGCACACTGGCACCGTGGACCTGGTGCCCACAAAACAACATTCGGCTTCCCCCAAGTGGGACACAGGCCCGCTACCACCCAGAGTGACAGCCCACCAAATCACAGCCATCGCTGCCAAGACCCCATGATGCAAAATGCAGCCCACAGCCCAGCCCAGCACAGAAACAGTGGCTGTGAGTGCCGGGTAATAATGTCATGTAGCAATGCCAGCTTCCTCTCCCTAGCAATAGGCCACTTAACAATAAACAGCACTGTGGACCTGGCACCCACAAACCAACACTCAGTTCCCCCAAGTGGGACACAGGCTCTGCTACCACCCTGGAGTGACAGTCCACCAAATTGCAGCCAATGCTGTGGATACCCCATGATGCAAAATGTGGCCCTTAGCCCAGCCCAGACAGAAATGGTGGCTGTGGGCACCAGGTAATGACGTCACATAGCAACGCCCAGCTTCCTCTCCCTAGCGACTAGCCTTCTTGGAGTTTCTTAAGCCCAGGAACATGACTTGCTTTATAGACAGATAGAAATATTTTACTCTTTAACCAAATGTCTGTGAAGCGTTTTCCCATGCCTCATCTCATTTGATCCTCACAGAAGTCCTGGAGTAGGTAGATAAGAGACTTGGTGGAATCCTATTTTCTTTTCATTAGCCAGAAAATGGGGATTTAGAAAGCTTAGAAACTTGACCCAACTGAAAAGAAGTAAGAAATGGTGGATCTTGAAAATGACTTCAGAGGAGAAACAAACATGGCAGCATAGGTAAACACTGGAAATTGCTGCCTCGCACAACCACTTCAAAAATACAACTAAAAGACAAAACGGACATCATCCAGAACCACAGGAAGGCTGGCTGAGTGGAAATTCTACAACTAGAAGGAAAGAGCAAAGCACACTGAGACTCAGAGGAGCTGCGGAGGTGGAGTGCAGAGGTACAGAGGTGCACGTGGAAAGGGCTGGCAACTGAGGACACAGTTGCCTTTTTCAATTGGGAGGGAGTCTCAAGCTCCTGACTGCTCTGAACTCCAGTTCCGGGCAAGTCTCTGGGGACCCAGACTCATACGGGGAGAAACTGGACTGTCTGCAATCGGGCAGAACTCGAGGGCGGCTTTCTCTCAGAGGTGCTTGCCGTGATTACTGGGACACTGAGACACAGGGCCTCTTATGGTAGGACTGAGGAGGAGCCATAGCTGTTTGTTCCACCTTGTTGATTCCCTGAGACCCCACCCCACCCAAGCTGTGCGCAGAGGCTTTGCATATGAAAGGCCTGGCCCTGAAAATTACCTAACAAACTACAGCTGGGTCAGAGAGACCCAGAACTTCCACAAGAAGGCCCAAGGCCCCACAGCACCTTGCATTGCTTCACAGCTGGGCCTCATCTAGGCACCTCCAAACCCCAAACAAAGAAGAGGAATCTGCAGATCTCTCCATAGCTCCTGCTGGGTAGCCTCAGGAAGAGGCTAGATTAGCACCTTCTTAGAGATCCAAGAGCCAGTGTACACAGTGGTCAGAGTGGGACCATCCAGATTACATACAACTCCTCAGATACATAAGGGACACACTCAGGGGACAGACTCAGTGAGCACCAAAGCCCCACTGAAGCAAGTCTTGCCCCATAAGGGTGTCTCCAGCACAGAAGTTCTTCCACTGCAGACACAGCTGATTCTCACAGCCAATTGGCCTGGAGGTCAATTCCTCCCAGTGATACCTACAAAAATCAAGGCTTAACTACAACAAGACTGTGCACAAAGCCCACAAAGGGGTGCACCAAGAGTGTCCACCTCAGGTAATTGGGGAGGCTGAGCCATTGGGCCATATAGGACACCTAGCACAGAAAGCCACTCTATCAATACAGAGTAGCATAAAAAATGTGGAGACAAAGAAACAGGTCACAAATGACAGAAATGGAGGAAAGCAAACTACAGGCTATAGAGTTCAAAACAACACTTATAAGGTTTTTCAAGAATTCTCTAGAAACTGCCAATAAACTTAGTGAGACCATCAATAAATCTAGTGAGATCCTCGAGGATATGAGGATATGAAAAAGGACCAACTAGAAATTAGGCATACACTGACTGAAATAAAGAATATTATACAGAGATCCAACAGCATACTAGAGGATTGCAAGGATCAAGTCAAAGATTTGAAATACGAAGAAGCAAAAAACACCCAACCAGAAAAACAAAAAGAAAAAAGAATCCAAATATATGAAGATAGTTTAAGAAGCCTCTGGGACAACTTCAAGCATACCAACATCCGAATTATGGGGGTGGCAGAAGAAGAGAGGTTTTCAAGATATTGAAAACCTATTTGAAGAAATAATGACAGAAAACTTCCCCTACCTGCTGAAAGAAATAGACTTACAAGTCCAGGAAGCACAGAGAACCCCAAACAAAAGGAATCCAAAGAGGACCACATCAAGACACATCATAATTAAAATGCCAAGAGCAAAAGACAAAGAGAGAATCTTAAAAGCAACAAGAGAAAAACAGTCAGTTACCTACAAGGGAGTACCCATATGACTGTCAGCTGATTTCTCAGCAGAAACTATGCAGGCCAGAAGGGAATGGGAAGAAATATTCAAAATGGTGAATAACAAGAACCTACAACCAAGATTACTTTATCCAGCAAAGCTATCATTCAGAATTGAAGGTCAGATAAAGAGCTTCACAGATAAGAAAAAGCTAAAGGAGTTCATCACCACCAAACCAGTATTATATGAAATGCTGAAAGGTATCCTTTAAGAAGAGGAAGAAGAAGAGAAAGGTAAAGATACAAATTATGAACAACAAATATGCATCTATCAACAAGTGAATAAACAATCTGATGAACAGAATAAACTGGTGAATATAATAGAATCAGGCCTGGAGGTCATACCAACATCTGAATTATTGGGGTGCCAGAAGAAGAGAGGTTTTCAAGATATTGAAAACCTATTTGAAGAAATAATGACAGAAAACTTCCCCTACCTAGTGAAAGAAATAGACTTACAGGTCCAGGAAGCACAGAGAGCCCCAAACAAAAGGAATCCAAAGAGGACCACACCAAGACACATCATAATTAAAATGCCAAGAGCAAAAGACAAAGAGGGCAGGCGGGGGGTTAAGGGCAGAGGTGGGGTGAGAACCGGGTGGAGGGGAGCAATGGGGGGGGGGAAAAGAGGAACAACTGTAATAATCTGAACAATAAAGATTTAATTTTAAAAAAAAAGAAAATGACTTCAGGTTTTCTCACTGTGCAGAATATAGTCAAACAACTGCTGCAGTTAAATATTTTACCCTTTGTTCTCC
This sequence comes from Myotis daubentonii, assembly GCF_963259705.1. NCBI lineage: Eukaryota > Metazoa > Chordata > Mammalia > Chiroptera > Vespertilionidae > Myotis > Myotis daubentonii. Next base: position 78,517,678 of record NC_081841.1, on the reverse strand, counting down.
CTGTGTGATCTACAATAATAATCTGTTTCGTGTTGATATTAACTGCTGTGTTGCTGACAATTACCTGAAAGATAAGTTGGGGTGCTTCACTGGGTGGAAAAAAGCTTAGCTAAATCAAAAACCAGGTTTATTCTATATATAAAAAGGATAAGTTGATTCATGCATGCGCAATACATATAAAGCTCTCACTGGCAACAAAACACGCATATGTTTTGATCTGTCATTGTCGATCATGAATTTGGTTGACACTTCTATTATAGAGAAAGAGTGAATAGTGATATTAAAATATTTCTTCTAATTAATTTCTTTTCAATGTGCATGAATTCGTGCATCGGGCCACTAGTAATAATAATACAACAGTATGACCTTTTTCAATTTAACATCAAAATAGTTAACAACAATTGGCTTTGATAAAGCATTATTACTTAACAGATTTTTTTTTCATATCCTTATTCCAGAATCCCAGAACCACTTGGTATACTCATAAAATAATAACTTATGTTCTAATTGTGAACTAGGCTGTATTTCTATTTTAGATTCAAAATTTAAATAAAATTCAAATATTGAACTTTGTTTCCTTTTCTCTGAGTTCCTACACACTCTGATCATCATATTCCCGAATCACAAACTATTCTCTTTTTAAGAAGGCGAGGGTGTAGCATGTACCTTAGAGAAATCTTCACTCAAAATCGTTCAATGTTGCCATTGAAGAGGAATAAACATTTGATAGTTTAGAAACAAACATGCATGTGAAAGCCTAATACTCCAACCAAGCTGGAATTATCAGGTGCCACTATAAATGTGTTTTTATGAGTTTTTAACATATTGATATTTTTTGTTTTCTTATAAGACTAATATACTTTTTCATTATTTGTTTAAAGTCAGAAATGCAAAGGAGTACAAAGTGAAAAGCAACGTTGCTTTTCTTACTCCCTGCTCAAACTCAATCCTACTTCGCGGGAATAGTCCCTGCTAACACTTTCTTATGATTGTATGTTTTTGTTTTGTTTTGTCTTGTTTTTAATCCTCACCCAAGAGTATTTTTTCATTGATTTTTAGGGAGAGTGGAAGAGAGAGGGAAAGACAGAGAGAAACATCGATGTGAGAGAAATTCATTGATTGGTTGCCTCTGACCAGGGCGAGGGCTAAGTAACTAAAGTACATGCCCTTGACCCGGATCAAACCCAAGACCCTTTGGTCTTCAGGCTGACATTCTATCCACTGAGCCAAACTGGCTAGGGCTGCTTGTATGTTTTTAAATTCTGCTTGGATACTGACATTTTAGATTTTGACACCCAACTCATCTATTGTTAGAACTTGAGTACTCTCTTTGTTACCACCAACCAAGAGGTTTTTTTGTTTTGTTTTGTTTTTTATGAGCAATTTTCCAGCAAAAACGGCATCCCTGGACCAAACTTGTCCCTGTCCTCCGATAATACCTCTTTCTCCAGTTCCATTTCTGGACAACATACACACACAGTCCAAGGACCCAGCTAACTTACCATCTTGGGTGGGAATTTCTGGGTGTCTGTGTTTTAAGGTTAATGTTCTGCAGCAGTTTTCAATACATAGCTTATTCTAAATTTAAAGTAACAAACAATCTCTCTCCCACTTTCTTTTCCTTTCTCCCTCTCCCTCCCCTGCCCCCATTATTTCTTTATTTATATTAACTTTTTTTGGTTTCAGTATTTATGATCAATTATACATCACATAAAAGGCTGGAAGGCTGGAATAATCTGGCCCCTTAGAGGTTTAGGAAACCCACTCTGGGTACATGTACAAGCCACAGCTGCACTAAGACATCATTATGAAGAGCCCTTGTCACACACACACACACCTCTTAAGTCAGAAGGCTGTTCCTCTAGGTCCTCTCCTCCCCCAGGTTCCGGTGTTCTGGTTAGTCTAAACAATTTTCATCCTCCAGCCCTAGGACAGCCTACTGTGCTTAGATCCATTTTTGGTATCTGGAAGATTAATTTCCTTCCTGTTTAGTCCTGATTTCTTTCTATAATGGGAATTTTGTATTCTCTCTCTCTCTCTCTCTCTCTCTCTCTCTCTCTCTCTCTCTCTCAACACACCTCTGCCAATAGAGTTTTTCCAAATCATTCACCAGCAATCACACTCTGAACTAAAACCATCCTGGGTATTCCACTTATTGCTGGTCATCACCACATTTGAGGTGCTCGCCCAGGCTGTCCTCTTCTCTGTGAGCTGCCTCATCTCTCTACAGTCACAGCTGTTTATATCACACGACTTCATTCCTCCTTGGCCAACAGCTGACTGGATCACAGGTGGACATCTGACCCTTGTGCTGTTCCCATCAGACCTGCCTACTTGAGAACTTGAACTAAGAGTTGCAGAAATTGGAAGTCAGCTAGAGCTAAAAAGATACTGTAGTATCAGGAGTTCTTGTGGCCATATGGGTGTAACTGTGTTGATGAAGACTCAAAAAGAACCAGATTTCAGAGAGAAAAAAAAGCAAAATAATAGACATTCACAAACATGAAAGACATGAGGCCATGTGACAAAAGAAAGAATAAACAACACCAAGAATGTATGAGAGAACAAATCTTTCTTAATTACCGACAACTTCCCATTTCTTCATGAAGCAACAAATGTTATTTTATGACACTGAATCCTTTAAAAATTCCAGAATTTTTATCATAAACTAACCTTGCTTTAATCAAGCTTAACAGGGCCTTTATGTCTTACAACAACAACAACAACAACAAATCCCTTATTATGATTTCCCTTACTCTCTTATCTTCTCTTTTTTTTCTTTTCTTTCTTGTTTTGTACTGACTTAAAAGATAGTGCTATCTTAATATTTTCTAGTAATCTCTAAATCATGCCCAGAAATTGCATGACAAATGGTGAATAAACATTGATAGACTTTCATAACATTGGAGCACAAAACATAGGATCAATTGCACAATGCAATATAAGCTCCCAAGTTTTAGGGCTAATTTGAGGTGCTGCACCTGGCACTTTATAGCTGTCAATTATTTTGTTTGTTTATTTCTGTGTGTGTGTGTGTGTGTGTGTGTGTGTGTGTGTGTGTGTGTTCCAAATATTTAAGTTACTTTCTGTTCCTAGGACTACCTAAGGCCTGAGAGGGGAGAAAGCAATAACTCTAAAATACAAAGTCAAAAAAATTTCTCATTTGGATGAAGGGTAAGGCATGTAAATAAAAATGATTAGTCAGCATGGTAGGACAGTGGAATATCTCAGGGTTAAGAGGAGGATTTTAGACAGAGGACATGTCACTGTATCTGAGGGAAAGTGCCAGAAGAGAGAAAAATGTAGGTATACATAAAATTTCAATTACATATTCACCCTGAGATCGGCAGATTGGCCCACTTTATTTAGTCAATATATATACTCTATTTTATAGCCAAAAACTAGAACAATGAAACAAAACCAGAAGCATAAACCTATCAAAGGCTAATTCTTCTTCTTCTTCTTCTTCTTCTTCTTCTTCTTCTTCTTCTTCTTCTTCTTCTTCTTCTTCTTCTTCTTCTTCTTCTTCTCCTCTTTCTCTTCCTTCTTCTCCTTCTCCTTCTTCTTCTCTTTTGCCTATAATGTTATTTTTTCTGGGTGCATCAGTACTCTTAGTAGAACCAAAATGTGTTATTCTTTTTATTACAATTATGTTTCATATAAATGTTTGAGTTTAATTAACATTTTCTGAGACACTCATAGAATATTGGCCATATAGGGAATTAGTCATCAACTCTTCTCTTAGAGCAGCCATTCAAGAGGAGAGTTATTAGTTCCTTTTATAGATGAGGAAATAGGAATCTGAGAATTATATAGAATAATGCTATCCAAGGACACATGGCTAACATGTTAAGGAATCAGGGTCATAACCTCAGTTTATCAGGCTTCCAAATAAACTCTCTGCTACACCAAGTCCATATACTTCCAATATACAAACTTAAGGAAACCTAATCTCCCATTGGAATGCTCACACAAAAATGACAAAAGCAAGAAGTCTTCAGCGCTGCTGGAACCAACGAGGCCCCATTGCAACAAGGCAATGGGAACTATGGACTAAGTTCTGTGCAGTAGGGAGAAAGTGGGCATTCCTTCGCTCCCACTTCAAGGCCAAGGCAGAGTAGAAGAATCTCTCCCACCTCATCAGCAGCTCAGAGAACATGCAGAACAAGGAGGCTGGGCAAGGATAAATGCTCCTCAGCCATCCCCAGAGGAAAGAGCAACTTTGCAGGCACTTTAAGAGGCTGGGGTGACTCTGAAAGTTCCAGGAGGAGAGGAACCCTATGTTGCCACACCTGGCCCAGCACCTAGCATGTATCAGGATCTCAATCAATCCTGTTGAATGAATGAGCTCCAACCTCTATAAGCTTCTGCGATTGCACCTATGCTGACAGTCCTCAGAAGGAGGAGAGCTGAAGAAATACAACTGATACTGACTACAATTGAAAGCATGAAATCTGCTCAAGTTCTGATGGAAAAACCTAATCATGATCTTCTGTAAGTGAGAGAAAGATGGGGATATTTCCAGGAATGCAAAGTATCCACTCAAACACAAACAAGAATGGAAGATGAATTAGCAAGGAATACAGAGGAGAATCAGTGAATGACAGAGAACCAGGGGAAGAAACTTAGAAAGGACTACGGGGGCAGGTGAGGGGGGAATCAATAGGTTTCCCAAAGTGACACCTCCAATACTTGCCAGTATTCTAATGGGAAGGGTTGGGAGTTAATGATGTAAATACATAGCATATCATATAATATTGATAATGATAATATAATAACATAGCTAACTTTTAGGAAAGACTTAAGAAAGTAAATGAATTAATTCATTCAAACTTTGAAACTTGACAACAACCATTAGGTGATTACTATTATTATTCCCCTTTTTGCAGATAAAGAAACGGAATTCAAAGAGACAATGAAATTTCCTCAAGATGAAAAAGTTAGGTAAGTGATAAAACTAAGTTTCCAGCTCAAGATATATAGGACATCAGGGTACATTTTCATGACCTTGGAGCCACACCATTCATAGTCAATGCAAACTATAAGTCTATTCCTCAGTGTGATTAGAGTCATTCTCAACCCATTGTATTGTCATTACAAAGTTCTGAGTTCAAAAGAATGAACCCTAAATCATATCTGGATCCAAGTTGGTTCTACTTAACATTTGTAGCCTGATATAATAGCCAGGACTTATGTCCATTTCTAACCTTTAACCATTCAGAATTTGCCCCTCATCCAGGACCACAGGGCCTGAATACACCCAGAGGCAAGAAGTCATTGCCTTTAAAGGACAGGTAAAATTACTCTAGGCCTGCTTTTGGTCCTCTTTCATAACCACTGATGACTACACCCCATTTACAATTCATGCCTGTTTAAAGCTTTCTAGGCTCATGGATTTTACAATAGATGATGGATGGGTGAATGGATGGATGGATCAATCAATTGATCGATAGATGATAGATAGATGATAGATAGATAGATAGATAGATAGATAGATAGATAGATAGATAATAACCTGTCTAGTGTTTGGGCTATCTTATCTTTGGTAACTGAACTTTTGGCTCAGAAACTTGAATTAGTAGTTAAGTATTAATTCTATGCACTTCTCCAGTTTTGTTATAATCACTCATTTTGCTTTGGTTGGTTTGGTTTGGTTTCATTTTTTCATACTTCCTGTTTACTTTCTCCCATTTATGCAGTAGTTTAAGCCCCTTAGAACAAAGCACAACAAAAGTATCAAAATGTTTAACTTTTGAGTTTCTAGGACCTGAGCTTTATAACTTCAAAAGTAGTTAATAAAGAGCTTGGGGCATAAATATATAAACAATAATATCTATAATAATAAAAGCATAATATGCTAATTAGACCAGACAGCCAAACAACCTTCTGGATGTCCTTCTGGGTGACCTTCTGGATGAAACTGGAGCTGCCAGGGCCAAGGCAAACCATCGTGGCTGCGAGGGCCAAGCCCCTTGCACAAATTTCGTGCATCGGGTCTCTAGTCTATAAAATCTCTGTGAAATCATATTATCAGTTATAAGCAGTGTTTATAGCCCTCATTGAAAATCAGACTGGAGAAAGATAATGATGCAGAGAACAGAAGAAAAGAATGTGAACTCCAGGTCTCTACAGGAGTTCTTGTCCCACAGACCAAACCAGAATTTTGGGCAGGCGAGTGGGAGTAAGAGGGGCTTGGAGCTCTCTCTCTCAGATGATATTCAAGAAAACAGCAAGACTCTGAGCTTCCAGCACTCAGTAATGGCTGCAGGGAATGTAGAGGCAGAGAGAGGCTAAGACAGCTCACAGAGATACCATGGCCCCTCGAGGTGTCAACTAGCAACCAAATGTTTCCCTTCCCACTAGGCCACAAGCAGGAGACAGGTCCCCACAACCTACAAAGACTGATGAGCAGGACCAGATAAATAATGTCCCTCTCATCACATGGGTGAATTGGTCAGGACAATTAGGAAAATTGTAAAACTTCCACACTATTGCACTGGTATTCCATAAACATAACTGGAAATTGAGCTAAAGCTGGGGGAAAAGGGAGATGTAATTCTGAACTGACTGAGGTGATGTTTCAACCACTCCATGTAACTAGTGCTCAAAATGGATATGAATTTCAATCACAAAAACTGTGTATGTTGTGCTTCTTACACACGTGCTTGTGAGCTGATGATGCTCTCTACTATAACTCAACTTTTCAATCCGTGCCTTTATGAACTGTAATTCCTTTGGGGCACTCTTTCTTCTGCCAGCTTCTGGGTTTAACAAGCATCCACTGCATTACCACAATTCTAAGAGAAACCAATCAACACTTTTATGTAGTCTTAATTCTTTGTGTTTTCCTGATAATCTGGTATCCAAAAATGTTCACCCATCCTATATCAGCTTTAATATTAAGAATAAGTTCTAAAGAAAAAAAATAGAGAAAAATCATTTTTATTTAACTACAAAACATCAAAAAAAACCTGTTTATTTCTGAATCATGGAGCTATAGCTATTAATTGCATTTTTAAAGTACAGGAAAGAAGATATACAAACGTTAAAGTTTTCTGTGGTTATGAAAGTCAAAACTACTGACAACATGAAAATTTTTGTTTTTTAAGATTTACTTTTATGAATGTGTGGAACACCCAGACAGGAGGAAGGTCGATTAAGTAGCATTCTAGAAGTGGTTATCTCAACTTTCTACATAGAAGGTGGAATCAGAGCGTGAGCATGAGCAGGCCTGAGGGGACCAAAGCCGTGATGGTAGGCTGGATTACCAAAAGCCAGGGATTGTCTGAAATTGGAATTAAGGTCAAGGGTCAAACACATACACCAAATCCATGCTTCTAGTCCACGCCAAAATCTGGGGGTGAGTGGGGTGGTCCAACAATAAGACAAGTTGACACAACCAGGAGTTGAGAAAGAAACTTCCAGTCAGATTGGATTAGAGCCCGCTCTAAAGGCCTCGTGTTAACTTCATTGCCTCTTTAAAAGTCCCATCTCCAAATTCTGACTCGCTGTGGGGTTAGGGCTTCAGCACATGAATTTGGATGGACATAATTCAGCCTGTAAGAGGTGTCTTCTCTAACATTAGACTAACAGCAATAACAACAACAGAAGAAAAAATAGTCTGTTGAGACAGGTTTTTCCAGAGTTGACAAAGTGTTTTAGGAAGCTGTGCAGAATGGATTGGATCGATGGCGTCCTATAGAATACACAGAAACACTATATCACAGCGTGTGAACTACAAAAGCCTGTGCAGCTGCCGAAAAACCCTTAGAACCGCAAAATGTTTCATATCTCGGGAACATCTGTATTATTTAAAACCGTGTTTATTTTGAACATTGTACATTATGGAATCCAGTGTGTGCCTTATAATATACATGCTTCTTAGCTTTCTTTGGCCTCTCAGCCTGTTTTCTTATTCTTTCATTCATTTATCCCCCTGGGCCCCAATTCCCAGGAGTGGGGACTTCTTTATCTGGACCATAGGCACTCTTCCCAAGGACTGACTGGTCTGATTGGTAGAAAATGCACTCTTTGATTTTCTCTGCCTGCTCATTCATTTGTGACGCCTTCAAGGCCACGTTCGTGTCACTGACCTCACTCCAGTCAAAGTCAGGCCCAGGGAGAGGTTCCGTGCACCCAGAGAGGTCATGGCCAGACTGTGGCACCCACGTTCACTCTTCCACGCGTTAGAACAATGTCTGAGTGCCGCAGGGCGCCAGCATAGTCAAACCTTTGTTAGAAGACAGATACATTCTGTGTAAAACCATTCACTGGAGAGTAACATTTCACTTCTTTTTTCTTTCAAAAACAGTTTTCATTGCTTCTGATTTAAAAGGAAAAACAACAGCAGCTAAACGACTTTTTAAAAATTCTTACTGTGCCGCTGTTTCATGCTATTAAATGACTGTAATTCTGTCAGAATACATACTGACATCTCACAAAGAATCCATATAGTAAAGGCATAATCCTTTAAAATTCAAATAAATAGAAGATTTACCAGGCATGTGACTTTTTACATAGTAAGTGAAAATTTTACTTTGTAATTCTCTGTAGTCCCTGCATTTTTTATAAGCTACTTGGTAAGTTTAATTTACTTTTCTCATTGTAAATCATGCTTCAGAAAAGTGGGCTCTGGGGGTATAAAATGAATATATTTGGGCATTGTCCACGCTGCCGCAAAGGAATGATACTGTACATATTCAAGGCCAGTATCCAAATATTCTGGAAAGCTGAGCCACATAAATATAGAACAGCCTCACACTTCTCACCAGTCACTACATAGTTGGGAAACTATGCATCAGTTAAACAAAGAAATTAAACACATAGGGCCTGCTACATTTAAATATTTAAGTGCCATATTTTAAACAAATCATATTATTGTAGGCCAGAGGATTTCCAAGGCAAAAAATAAAGTCTGGATCTTTCATAGAACACCTCTTCCCCCCCTCCCCCCTTAAGATTTTGAACTTCACACAATAATGCTTTTCATTTCTGTACTTTCTTCAAATGTTTCCACTTCTTAGAGGCTACATTGTTTTGTAAGAATAAACTGTAGGTTTTCCAACAGAGCCTCTCTCTCCCACTCTGCCCTGAGGGAGTTAGAGCTTCTGCACACCACTTATTTTCATTTCCCTCATCCTAAAAATGATCAAATAAGGACTGCTTCCCCACCAACATTTCTAGGGCAAGAGGCTCTGACAAGTGCAACCTTTATCACCACAAACATCTCTTCTCTTTCCTGCTCTGACACGTCCAAAGAAAAAGATTATTTAGCACACCCCGACCGCGTTAGAATTAGGGCTCCATTACAAAGACACAAGGTGAATATCCAGTTTTAAGCCATTGGAAAGTGGATACTTAGAGCACCTCTGGAATTCTGCCACTAACAATTGGGAAGGCTCAACACACGCTACAGAATCGGTACTCTCTTCAGAGGCTGCCCCTTCTTGTGCAGCCAACAAAACAGACATTGGTTGGCCGCACAATTCTCAGCATCCTGGTTCAAACAAGGATACTGCATATTACATATTCTTTACTATTTTGGAGTTGCCATGGCAGAGAAGAGAAGAGATATTTTTGTTGATGGAATGTCTCTTAACAGAGCTCCTTATTTTGGCCTTCCTGACTTTCTGACGCAGTTTTCAGATCTACTTCAAAATATTTCCCTGACTTTCTTTCTTCTTTTTTTAAAAATTATTTAAAGCAATCAACATGCCAGCTTCCCAGAAAGAGCAGAAGATACTTTATTAAACGTGAAAATGGGCAGATGACTGAGATTTGAAGACGTGGAGTTTAACTTCCAGTCCCAATTCCTCCCAGTCCTTTCTCGGCTTCCCTTTCCCTTTTTCTTTCCATTCACTTTGTCTTCTAGTTACTCATTGCTGCCTTGTCATTTAAAAAAAACAACAACAACAGAATCAGTGTGTCAGATTGGACTGGGTTACAGTGTCATTTGAAAGAAAATCCTAATGGCTTAAAATAACAAGTTTTATTTTTTCACACACCAGCTATGCTTAGTGGATCGGTCGGGGGCTTTGCTCTGTGTTATTCTTCCCCTGGGAATCAGGTTCAGGGCGTGGCCTTCATCCACAGCAAAGGCCAACAACTGTGGCCGGTCGACCACATCTGGCCTGCTGCCCGGTTCTGCAGGACCCAGGAGATAGGGTTGGTTTAAACATATTGCGTTAAAATAACTTTTTAAGGAATAATATTTTCTATAAAAACTATATGACATTTACATCTCAGTGTCCATAAATGAAGTGTTATCGAAACACAGGCACGCTCGTTCACTTACACATTTCCCAGGGCTGTTCTTGCTCTACAACAGAGTAGTTGAGTAGTTGCAACAGAAGCCTAAAATATTTGTCATATGGCCCTTTACAGAAACATGTTTCCGAGCCTTGAACTAGAGCACTGCTGGTCACCGTGCAGACAGTAGAAGAAGGAATGGGAAACCACGCACTCATCGGGCTTCCAGCTACCAGTGGCACACAGACTTCTGCTCACATTCATTGTCTAAAGCAAGAGACATAGCTACCCTGGATTTCAGCAGAGGTGAAGCAGTGCAATCCTACCCTGTCTGTGCCCAGGAGATGAAGCAAAAACAATGTGATGGCCAGCACTGATAATTATGACAATTAAGAAAAATAAATTAGAATATAATCAATTACCTGGTAAATAGGTTCTCTATTTTACAAATAATCTACTGGTTGTCACAGAAAAGAGGGCAAGTAACAAGAATTTCTGGCTACTTCCCCTGAAACAAAACTCTGAAGATGCCACAGAAATGAGACGGAGGTTGAGGAATCTCAGAACCTTGCACCAAAAGTATTGGGAGCTCTTAGGGATAGAGGTCAGAGCCTATTGTAACTGGAGGAGGAGGGCTGAGGGTAAGACAGTGACCAAATGCAGAAGCCTGAGATGCAATCACAGGGGAAAGTCTGGCAAAGAGTTTTCTAATGGGGCCCATTGCTTTCCCTAATATTGCCCTAAAATGCCGTCACTCATCTCTTCGCCAGAGCGAAGCAGAGCAGCCCAGGACCAGCAGGCTAGAGGAGAACAGCCACAGGAGAGCACAGGAGCTCAGCCGGGATGACAATGAAAACCTACAAGTACAGGCAGGCCGGACCCATCTTGAGCATTCCCTTCCCTCATTTCTTTACTTTTTCCTATCCTTCTGCCCCCATATACCATAATCTACAAATACAACTGAGAACACAGCTTCTTAAAAAGAGCCATACACCGGGAAAGGGCGCTGGAATGGAACACGTGGTGGGACATGGTGAGGGAGAGAGGACCACATGAATGAGAGTGGCCCAGCCAGAGGGTCTCCACTTTGAGCATCACCCACCTCGCCCGCCTGGAAGAGCATAATTTGGGCCTCTTAAAGTTAGACGAAAGAAGAGAAATAAACACAAACAATGACAAATACAACAGAGGTTGGAAAAAATATTATAAACAATGTTAGGCTGATAAATATGAAAACTAGACAAAATTAGTAAATTTAATTTAATACTAAAATACAAATTGAAAGCTTAAATAAATATCCATTAAACAAGTTGAAATGTTAACTAAAGACCTCCTCAAAACCACCAAAAAGGCCCCATGTGCAAATTATTTTACACGTATATGCTTCCAAAATTTTAAGAAGTAAACCTTCCTTTTTACATATCATTCCAAAGAATTAAAAAAACTAACTCATTTTATTACTCCAAATTCAAATAAGGAAGGAATACCAAAAAATAATGATTTAAGCCCTGGCTGGTTTTACTTAGTGGTTAGATCATCCACCTGCGGACTGAAGGGTCGAAGGTTCGATTCGGGTCAAAGTCACGTACTCGGTTGAAGGCTCCATCTCTGGCCAGTCAGGGTGCATGTGGGAGGCAACCAATTGATGTGTCTCTCTCAAATAGTTTCTCTCTGTCTCGACCTCTCCCTTCCACTTTCTCTAAAAAAATCAATGGGAAAAAATATCCTCGGGTGAGGATTAATAAAATTAATGATAATAATAATGATTTAAGTAAATCCAAAAAGAAAGCATTGATAAATTTAACACATATATGCAGGAAAAACTAAGAACACTACAACTATAAATTCATTAATTTGATAAAAAGCTATCTGTAAAAATAACTGAAACAAATATTACAATGAATAGTAAAAATGTAGATACATTGTTTTAGAGCCCAGAACAAGACAAGGATAGTGCTATCACTGCTACTATTCAATATGCTACTGAAGATCCTACCAACCAAATAAGACAAGAGAAAAAATAGAAATAAGATTATAAAATAAGAAATAGATTAGAGTGGATTAAAAAGCAACAACTAAATGCTGCCTAGAAAAGACCACTTTAAATATAAATACACAGACTGGATTAAAGTAATTGGATGCAAAAAAAATGATATATTATAAAAATAACAAGCATAAGAAGGCTAGAGGGACATATTAATATCTGTCCAAATAGACTTCAAGACAAAGACCATTGCCAGAGATAGAGACATTTCATAACAATTTAAAGCTCAATAATCAGGAATACGTGATAATCATAGATGTCTATGTGCCTAATCATAGAGCTTCCAAAATTATGAAACAAAAGTTGACAACTTTAAGTAGAAATATAAACAAGTCACCATTGGAGATTTTAACACCCCTCTCTCAGCAACTGATAGAACAAGACAAACTCAGTAAAAACATAGAAGAAATTAAACAACAGTATTAACCTGCTTGACCTAAAGATATTTATATAGTACTACACCCAAGAGCAGAAAACATATTCTTTGCAAGTGCACATGGAACAATGTCCAAAATAGAGCATATTCTGGGCTCTAAAACAAGTCTAAATACATTTAAAGGATTGAAATATGGTCAGACTTTGTTCTCTGACCATATTATGACCATAATAGATATAATTTAGAAACCAATAATAATAAAATATAAAAAATACTCAAAATGTTTACAAGTTAGACAACATACTTTTACATAACTTATGTATTAATGAAGAACTCAGAGAAAATTAAAAAATATTTCAAGCGTAATGACAATGAAAATACATTTCAAATTTTGTGGGCTTTCCAAGGAAAATACAACATGTCGAAATTTGTGCTTAGAGGAAAACTTATAGTTTTAAATGTTTTTATATTAAAAAGGAAGAACGATATAAAATTATCTAGGAAATTAGAAAAACAAGAATAGAAAAAAAAGTAAACAAAGAAAATAACAACGAGTTGTAGAAGAAATCCTATCTAGTAAAGAGGGAATATGTTAACTGACACTCATGCCATCGCAAAGATGGCAGTGCCCACAGCCAATAAGGAGGAAATATGCTAATTGACTAACCACCCTCAAAGATGGCAGCACCCACAGCCAATAAAGAGGGAATATGCTAATTGACTGCCACACCCTCAAAGATGGTGGTGCCCAGTCCCCTCAGCCCCACCACTGGGGCAGCAGGCACACTGCCTCCGGAGTCCCCCAGTCCCCTCAACCCCCCAGCCGCCCAGGGCTGCTCGAGGCTCAGGTAACCAGGGCCAGTCGAGGCTTGTGCTGCCGGCAGTGGCAGCAGCAGAGGTGTGATGGGGTGTTGCCTTTCCCTAATCGTCAGGTCACCTCCCGCCCCTGAGGGCTCCTAGACTGTGAGAGGGGGCAGGCCAGGCTGAGGGACCCCCCTCCAGTGCATGAATTTTCATGCACCAGGCCTCTAGTCAATGAAATAAAAACAAATAATAGAGAAAATTTGGAAAGCCAAAGCTGATTCTTTAAAAAGTCCTACAAAATTGATAAACCCGTAATTACACTCCTCAGGAAATATGAAAAAAAAGAATATAGGTTATAAATATTAGAAAAAGGGTATATTGCTACAAATTCTAGAGACATTAAAAGAATAATAACAAATACTACAAGTAATTTTATGCCATTCATTAAACAACTTAAATGAAATGGACAAATACCTTAAAAAATGCATCATAACATGGATGAAATAATAATTGTGGATAGCTCTGTATCTACTGAGGAAATTGGATTCATTCTCAATAAACATTCCCACAAAGAAAGTTGCAAGCCCAGATGATTTCACTAGTGAATTCTACCAAATATATACAGTGACATTTTTTTTTTAATCTCATACAAAACTCTTTCAAAACGACCAAGAATATTAATGTACTGGGGGTGGGGGGAGGAAACAAAGCTATATAACAAAGATTTCTTAAGAACCTAAAATGCAGGTGATTTGGACACAACACCTCAGCCCAGAAGGCCACACAAGACAGGCAGGTATGTGGTGAAAGCGGAAGAGAGAAACCGACATTCGGTATGTTTCCCTCCTTCAGCACAGCCATCGCCCACTCTCAGACTCCGCAAAGCCTGCCTGGCTCTGGGAAGCAGCCAAGGAGCCAATCTGCTCTTGCTCTGGAGGCTCTTTCTCCAGCGTTTCCTGGCCCGCCTGGGCCTGTGGGCTCACCGCTAATGCTCTGTGCGCGCAGTGCAGGTTCTGAGGCCTCAGAGAGGTGATTTGGGGGAGCAGTGCAGAGCTAGTGGGACAGCCTCTCCTCTTGTAGCCAGGGGGCCGACCCTAGGGGAGGCTGTGGGGCTGGCTCTAGAGCAGTGGTTCTCAACCTTCTGGCCTTTTAAATACAGTTCCTCATGCTGTGACCCAACCATAAAATTATTTTTGTTGCTACTTCATAACTGTAATGTTGCTACTGTTATGAATTGTAATGTAAATATCTGATATGCAGGATGATCTTAGGCGACCCTTGTGAAAGGGTTGGTCGACTCCCAAAGGGGTCGTGACCCACAGGTTGAGAACCACTGCTCTAGAGCTTTCCAGCATGTGCTGCTCCTTGATGGGAAAGGCAGGCCCCGGGGCCTACTGAGACCAACGAGGAGTCTCCCGGGTGCTCAGACCTGCAAGCAGGGCCTGGGCTCCTGCCTGGAGGGGCGAGCTTTCATGCGCAGCGTGGGAAGAAGAGCAGCTCATTAGAACCTGGAGCAGCGTTGTGCCTGAAGCTCAGTGTGAAATATGCAACAGGGGAAATCTCTCCCTCCTTCTCTCTCTGAAAAAAAGAGGAAAAAAAGCAGGGGGATAAGCAAGACCTCTGTACCAGCCCCTTCCCATTGTTTCAGGTCACCACAGTGCTGGATCCTGACCCTGCATTTAAGGAGCCCCTTAGAAACTGACCTTTGCTATTGAATCAATAGCAACATTTGTGATGCCACCGCCATGACTGAGGTTTCATTCTTCAGGCTCTGAGGTGAGGGAACTTAAACACCAATCCTGGCTCTCATCCCACATTCATTAGGAAAAGCTCTTCAAGTCCTACCGTTTTATTTAATATTTATTTGTTTTATTTGTGCTTTTTTTTGGAGTCTTTTTATTTTTCTATACCAACCCTGATATATTAGGTGGCTTGAGGGGGACACACACACACACATACACACACACACACACACATCATTTCTTAGGCTACCCAAGGGGCTGTGAACCTCCAGCAGACCCTATGCACCCTATGCACCTGCCCCACATCCATTTTCAGGAGGCATATTGCCAAAATCAGAGAAGAGTTCTGTGCCCACATAGCACACCCTCACTTTCACTCTGTAACCAGAAATAGAACCAGGTACCTCAGTTAGAGATTGAACACCTGCTTCCCTTCCCCATCCCAAGTTCCCGCTGAGTCTGGAAAGAGTGCTTCTTGCATTTGCATCCTGCACGCCCACACTGAGAAAGTGTGCCTGGTGTAGGCCACCAATGGAAGGATTGGCCATTGAAGTCCCTCATTCATGCCATTTGCACTGTCTTCAAAGGAAACTTCTAAGCGATCATATTTGCTTTTAAAATGAATATAAATTATGTGTTAATCTACTATTTCTAATAGTTTTTATGGGAAGAGGTGTCCTGACTTCACAGTTAGCACCGGCTGTATAATTTGTTACGCACACCAATATCTGGAGAAGAATATACACAAGTCCCCTTTCTTCACCACAAGGAAATCTTGTTTTGAAATTTGGACAAGCTTCCATTTACATATATGCAAAATGACTCTTGCATCACATGGCATTGTAAAGATGAAGAAGTGAATGTGAAATCATTCATAACACATCATATAAATTCAGGTAATGAAAATTTTCATTGGACCAGTAACTCAGCCTCCTAGTCAGAGGTCCTGGTTTTCTTAGTTAGGTCTCATTGATTACAAGTAATACAAATCATATAAAACTAGCTTTAAAAAAATAGAGCAATGTTTTATAAGACTGCCATGGTGCATGGGATATAAAGTACAGCATAGGGAACATAGTTAATAATATTGTAATAATTATGTCTAGTGTCAGATGGGTATTAGACTTATCAGGATGATCACTTCATCAGGTAAATAATTGTCTAGTCACTATGTTGTTCACTTGAGGCTAACATAATATTGTTTATCAGTTATTATTTAAAAATAAACAGAAAAAGGGGGACAGGGAGGTTGAGGGTTAATGGGAAATGAGGACACATTTGTAATACCTTAACCAATAAAGAAATTAAGAAAATAAATAAATAAAAATAAACAGAAAAAAAGAAAGAACACCATGATATCTTTTTTAAAATTTTTTTTATTGCTTAAGGTATTACAAAGAGTATTATATATGTCTCCTTTTTTTTTTCTTTCCCCCTTGACCTTCCCCCAAAACACCATGATATCTTAAAACAACAACAACAACAAAAACTAGAGCAGGAAAGCAGCAGAGCCCTGCGAGGGACTGAAACCAGAAATTGTAGTTCCCTGGGACGCCTTCTACCTTGTCTTAGTTTTTAGTGTCTCCCTTATTCTTCTCCAATACTACCCTAGACCCAGGCAAGACCTCTGCCCTTGGCTCAGAATTTTAGAGGTTTCTGCTCTTGCCCTTCCCTGGCTGTGCCCACTCCCATGAGGCAAACAGTCAATGGGTTTAAAGGGACATGGCCCCATGTATGCATAGCCTCCCCCAGTATGTCTGGGGGCAGGGAGTACTAGGGAACTCTCTGTACTGTCTGCTCAATATTGCTATGAACAAAACACTCTCTAAGAAATAAAGTCCATTTAAAAAAAGAAGCTGTGCTCTTCCCGATCCCCCATAGCCCCTTCTAGAACATGGTCTGGGAACTCAAGGCCCCAGAATCCTCCCCCAACCCCCCCTACCCTCGCCCCCCTCCCCCCCCGCCCCAGTGTGCCTGAGTGTTGGGATCCAGCCCCAGCAGGTCCAGGGGTTCCCCAAGCTGTGGACGGAGTCGGTGAAGAAGGAATGTCATGGAGGCAGCGTTCAGTTGATCAGCAAAGTGAGGTTCTCTCTTTTTATTGTACTGTTACATCTGTATTTATACCATTTGATCCTATAAGCATGCCTCTATAATCACAGCATGGTATGTTTTGGGTAACCTTCTACATTCCTTGTTTCATTTCCATAGTTTCTTATCTGACCTTTGCCAAAAATCTTGTCTCTATCTAGTTCTGTTGATTTTAATCTTGTCTAGGTTAATCTCTGTGTTCCATTAAAAGGGCTATTCCAAGGTCACTGTTCTACTGATAAGCTACAAGGAAGTGACTGAAGGAGATTATCCTACCCAGTAAAGGTTATGTCCTCCCAGCCCTGCTGCTTGCCTTCCCTGGGACTGCCCTGTGTTGGTGGGTCTCCAGGGGTATAGGTTTTGGTGCTTTCCCTGGTGGGAAGACCCCTGGGGATGTGGGCCCAACAAATCCCAAATGTATTGCCAACAGTCTTAGTCCACGTTCTTCATAAGTCTCTTCCTTAGTCCTGTTAATCCCTAACTCCAGGAAAAAATGGTCACCTGGAGAAAACAACCTTTCTCGGGGAGGTAGTCCTATTTAAAACACATACCGCTAAGAGGGGGAGCAAACATATGCCATATACGCCAGGTCCCTTGAAACATAAGCTGTGCAGATGTCTCTTCCCTGCAGCGACTGTGTCAAGCAACAAGGGTGGACCGGCTTCCGGCACCTGAGTTTATATCTGCAACCTGCACCAGCCTCTTTCCTGGTCCTGTCTTCATGAGGACAGACTGGTCTGCCGGTATGGCCCTCTAGCCCCAAGGCATGGTGCAGGTGGATGGTGCTTGAATGAGCTCCTGGGGTGTCCATGTGCATGTAACAAGTGGCCCTTTGTGATACTGATCAAAGAGGAGAGTCTGCAGACCATCTCTCTCCTCCAAAGTCACTTTCCATTGTGGAATTCTGAAGATTCTCAGAATTTTAAATTGTTAAACCTCACCTCCCAGAGTATTATGAATTAATTATATTTACCAAGATAGAAAGATAGAAAATATATTGTGTAATAGTTCGTTTTCTTAATTTATGCCTTTTCAATATTTAAACACATGATATGGGGGCTACCATCTGTACTCCTGCTCCTGGTCCCATTAATATTGGAGGTAATTCAATTCTTTCCCAAAGGAAGGTTGTATCCCCAGCTCCAAGGTAACAAGCAATAGGCTCAGTCACGGGCGGAGAACAGACTCCAGTGCCTCAGCTCTAACCCTGAAGGAGTCTGGGAGAGAGTCTGATTGGCTCAATTTAGGTTGGGGAGGAAGGGAGGGAGGAAGGGCTGCAACCCCTGGTCTAAACATTTGAGTACTTTGGGAAAGGGCCTTTCAATGGAAATAAGTCTGTTAGGGAAGGGAGACGTGCCTGCGGTAGAATGGGAAGTTCCCAGAGAAATTTGGCTAGGGAGAATCCCCCTGAGTACCCAACTTCACAGCTAAAACCAATGCAAATTGTATTCCTCTTATTTCAATAGGACCAAATAGTGGGAAATCAATATATTCCTATTAGAAAACAGATTACACCATACTTCTAAAAGTCTCTTTCACAGTTGGCTCTAATGAGAGCAATTAGTATTATCTATAGTGGAGAGGATATTTCTGTTAAAAGACAAATTAAAGTTTTAATGAAATTATATTCAACCCTCATTCTCAGGTGTTTTTAAAAAGTGATCAGTGTGCTAATACAAGTCTAATACTTGTTCCCTTATTAGAAAATCAAGCTAACGTGTTTTTAAAAACATTCCATTGACTTATTCTTCTCTATCTCCTTTGTTATAAAAAAAAAAAAGTGGCAAACCTAATAAGGTACACAATGTTTCATTAAAAAACACTTGCCAAGCCTTCCAGCTGTAACAGAATGAATACAGTTCATAACTGGGCTCTCTAACAGTCCTATTTGAAAAAAATACAAAGGACTGGAAACTAGTATTTGCTTTGGATACAAGAAAAGCACGTAGAATAACAGTGTTTCAGCAAGATCATCTCCATGTGACAGTATGAAATATGGAAGAAATGAGAAAGTATACTTTCAACCTTTTCTGAAAGAAAAGGAAAAACTCATCAAAAGGAGAAAAAAAAACACAGGCATACATTGTTACTGTTTCCATATATGCTTCTTCACCTCAAATAACCTAATGTTACTGTTTACACTTAAACTGAAAGGTCCATCCATTCTACCCAAGTCTGAAGCTTAACCTCTTATGCAGACAAAACTTGTGCTGATTTCATTTGGCTCCCATAGACAATACGCAACCATCCAGAAGTCATCAGCAATTCTAAACAAAGCATTATTTGCTCTGGAGCAACAGAAGTTCCCTAATTCTATATAGGAGGGGCTTATGGGCAGTAATCCAGTTACAATAGGGACTGAAGGGGGTCTTCAAACATTTTGCCTGAGTATACATTTAAAAACCATTTAAATGCTGTGAAGCCCCCACAAAATGTTTAAATCTAAATATATAATTTTCCTCCCACATAAGTTTATATAGTCAAAAAGAAGCAAATCCAACATATTGCATATTTTGACATTTTAAAAATAAAATGGTTATAACATTTTTTTCAATGTGTCAGAAAGAATACAGTGATTTGACAGCACATCATTTATTTTAAAAACATATAAACAAGTTCTTCTTTAACAGTTCCTTTTGCTCCTTGAATTCTTATTTTCTTTTCACATCCTTCACAAAATTGCATGATGTAATATATTTGGTGTTTTCTACCTCATTTCAATCATCTCTGTAATGTTTCTTTGCAATAGAACTATGTATAGAAATTGAAATTAAATGGAGTTCTTTTCCTGTAACAACAATGATCTAAGTGTTTCATTAAAAACCTTCTGGCCATCGTTAGTATTAACGATCAATAATTGTCATCCTCATAAAGTATCACACATTCACAGTATGCTGGGATTGGAGATGGGAGAGAGCTAGTAGGCCTTTTTTAATCAAGTGGGAGAAGGACAATTGTGAAAGAAAAAGCAGCAAAGTACAATGACTCTTGATCAGGGAGAAATTCTCAGGTAGATCCATTTTTAGAAAGAATAAACACGAACGTTTAATATCTATAAATTGACTCTCATAAAGTCATATGTGTCCAAGACCCATGGGGAAATCTTGTATCCCAGGCATTGCAGACTGGTTTGAAGATTTTTAAACTAGAGGAATTTACCTAAGATTACATTTAAATAGTAAGCACATTATTTTACATAGATTGTTTGTGCCGGTCAATAAACCATTGAAGTTTTGTAATGATGCTTTTTATTGAACATCGAAGAAAATCAACTTGGGAATGTATTATTATTTTTATTTGGACTCACTTGAGAAGCTGTGGGTAGAGATTAATGAGGAACTAAAACCAGCTTCTTGCCACTCCTGCTCATATCCTGTTCATCTCATATCATATCAAACCCTTTATCATTGCTACCATTTGGTCTGCAGAAGCAGCTGGGTTTTTTTAATCCTTCCTAAATACTCAGTGCTTAGTCAATTTAAGATTTCTGGCATAAGTGGGGAGATCTTCTGTTAGGAAAGTTGTACTCCTTTCCATCTGTGCTTGCAATAGACTCAATCCAGTATGAATCTCTGTCTATCTTGCCTTTAAAACTTCGCTGGAAGAAATAAAGGAGCAACCATTACAGTCCAACATCCAAAATTATTCTTTATCTTTTCCCATAGAGCTATGGTCTTCATGAGCATTTGGTCCAAGTTATTACAGATGACAGTTCTCCAAATAGCTTTCCTCCGTAGAATAACAGTACCCACCTTCCAGATAGCAATAACTGCTCTTGGACTCACCACTCAGCCAATTTCCACTTTTAGGTACCTATTCCATATTTTCTTTTTTTAATTTTTATTGATTAAGGTATTACAAATGTGTCTTTATCCCCCCCCCCCATTGTCCCCTCATTCCCCCAATCCTGCCCTCACCCTCACCCCCTGTTGTCTGCGTCCATCGCTTATGCTTATATGCATGCATACAAGTCCTTTGGTTGATCTCTCCCCCTTACCATATTTTCTTCAAAGGTTCAGTTGTTATAATAAATCTCAGAATAACAGTGGTTTAAACAAATGTTTATTTTCATGTAACAATCCAACTTTACGCAGAACTGGGTTGCTATGGCAGCTTCGTGGTATTAGAAACCCAGGGCTCATGTTATCTTGTTGCTCTGCTGTCCTAAATAGTTGCCTTCATCAAAGAAGTCTCCGCACCACATCCACATCTCAGATAGCAGGAGGAGAAGAGGGAACAAGGACAGATATGCTTCTCCCTCTTAAGGGCATGACCCAGAAGTTGCACACGTTACTTATGCTCCTATCCATTCATCAAAGTTCCACCTGGTGGCAAGGGAGGCTGAGAAATGTAATCAGTCAGTGCATGGCCACATGTCCCAACCAAAAAATTCAAACACATAGAAAAAGAGAGGGACTGGATATTGGGGGGAAACTAGTAGACTCTGCTACAATGTCTATTGGAAAAGCTGAGTACATTACCTATTCATTGTCAAAAGCATCCTTTGGATTACTGCTCTGAATTAAACACAATGGCAAAATAAATAAATAAATAAATAAATAAATAAATAAATAAATAAATAAATAAATAAATAGCAATCACTGCTACTTGATCAGGTCATGTGATATTATCTGTTCAATGATTGTTTTCTCACTTGACTGGGTGAACATTACCCCTCAAATAAGAATTCAAATTATGTGGTATGGCTTTATATCAAATCAAAAGAACTTCTGAGAGCAAATAGATCAATATTTTCTCAAAAGAACCATGACTTACTTAAAACGACGGAAAAAAATACACATTTCCCTCACATAAGCTTTTCTTTTCATTAGAATGTTATATCCAGAAAGCAATTATTTTTCTTTCCCTTCCTCATTCCTTTTCTCTTTCCCTCTATCTTCTCCTTCCTGGATTAATATTTAACAAATGGGTATAAAGTACCTATTTAGGCCAGGAATTTTCACATGTATATTATCCGATGTAAGCCATACAACAATCATATGAGGTATGTACCATCTTTAGTTTATAAATGAGAACATTGGGAATGAGAGAAATTTATTGACTAGCTTAAGAGAGTATCACTAAGTTACACAACCACACTATGATAGTGCTTGCTAGAAACTTCCAAGAAGCCATATATTTCTGTCCCGGCCTAAAACAGATGATATGCTTATGTAGTTTTCAGTGAGAGGGCCAAACATCGCAATCCAATAGATCAAACTAACTAGTGTAACTGGTTTGAAGAGTAATTTTAAAACACAGGCTTGTCATCACCCAAAATAGGTTCATTCTTTCTTCCTTAGTAACAGAAACTCCAATTTAGCCAGGCACAAAGCTGGCCTTTGCATCCAAGTATGACCAGTGTAAGCAAAATTTTTCTGTACACCATATAGAAAGTGTCCTTACAGGCAAGAGGCAAAGCCTCTGTCTTCCATTATTATTTTTGCAGGATCAAATGTAAATGTGATATTGGAGCCTATGTGGGTCAAACTGTGTCTCTCCAAAAAAATAAGATATGCTAACATTCAAATCCTTAAAACCTGTGAAAGAGACCATATTTTGACTGTACTTTTTCTATGTTTAGGTATTTAGGTATGCAAAGACTTACCATCTACACTAATAAAAGAGAAACATGGTAATTGGCGTACGACCGCTACCCTTCCCATTGGCTAATCAGGGCGATATGAAAATTAACTGCCAGCCAAGATGGCGGCTGGCAGCCAGGCAGCTTAAACTGAACATGAGGCTTGCTTGCTTCAGTGACGGAGGACTCCAACGTTCCACGCCTGCCTTGCCGGCCTCTGAGCTTGCAGTTTGAAACATAGTTACAAAAATAGAAGCTAAACAAAACCCCAGAAACCAGCTTTCAGCGAGCCGGGATCTCAGAGCTGGAGTTGATACAGAGTTTCGATTATAGAACCGAAACAAACCAGATACCTTCTTTCAGCAGCAGAGGCCTCAGAGCTGGAGCCAGGCTAAAGCTGGCCCAGAATAAAAAAAAAAAAAAAAGAAAAAAAGGAGCAGCTGGGAGCTTCATTCCCAGCCTGAAAACAGCCCTCAGCCCCTCACCCAGACTGGCCAGGCACCCCAGTGGGGACTCCCACCCTGAAGGGTGTGTGACCAACTGCAAACAGCCATCATCCCCTCATCCAGGCTGGCCAGGCACCCCAGTGGGGACCCCCACCCTGATCCAGGACACCCTTCAGGGCAAACCAGCCAGTCCCACCCATGCACCAGGCCTCTATCCTATATAGTAAAAGGGTAATATGCCTCCCGGCACGGGGATCAGTGGAGCCAAGAGGCTGCCTGGCACCGGGATCAGCATGACAGGGGGCAGTGCCCAAACCCCCTGATCACCCTGCGGCTCTGTGTGTGACAGGGGGGCGAGGCCACAACCTCCCTATCTGCCCTGCTCTGTTCCTGACAGGGGAAGGCGCCCCAACCCCCTGATCAGCCCTGCTTTGTGCCTGATACGGAGGAGCTCCCCAACCCCCTGATTGGCCCTGCTCTGTGGGTGATAGAGGGTGGCGCCCCAACCCTCCCCCCACGGGCCCTGCTCTGTGTGTGATGGGGTAGAGCCATAACCTCCCCATCGGCCCTGCCCTGAGTGTGACCGTGGCGGCGCCCCAACCCCCTGATCAGCCCTGCTCTGTGTGTGTGACAGGGGGCGGTGCCCCAACTCCCCTATCGGCCCTACTCTGTGAGTGACAGGGGGGAGCTCCCCAACCCCCTGATGGGCCCTGTTCTGTGCGTGACAGGGGGCGGTGTCCCAACTCCCCTATCGGCCCTACTCTGTGAGCGACAGGCGGCAGTGCCCCAACCCCCTGATTGGCCCTGCTCTGTGCGTGACAGGGGGTGGCGCCGCAACCTCCGCATCGACCCTGCCTTGAGTGTGACAGGGGGCGGTGCCCCAACCCCCCAATTGGCCCTACCCTGAGCGTGACTGAGAGTGGCATCGCAACCTCCAAATCCACCCTGCTCTGTGCATGACAGGGGGCGGCGCCCCAACTCCCCAATCGGCCCTGCTCTGAGCCCGACCAGGGGCTGCACCTAGGGATTAGGCCTGCCCTCTGCCACCCGGGTGCAGGCCTAAGCCAGCAGGTCGTTATCTCCCAAGGGGTCCCAGACTGCGAGAGGGCACAGGCCGGGCTAAGGGACTCCCCCTCTCCCCCGAGTGCACAAATTTTTGTGCACCGGGCCCCTAGTATATATATAAAAGGCTAATATGCAAAGTGTCTCCTTGGGTGTTCAACCCAGAGACTGGGAGCTCAATCTCTCACTATGATGTGTGCTGACCACCAGGGGGCGGCGTGGAACGAAGGAAGGCCCTGGCTGGCAGCTGGAAGGCCCTGATCAGCCCTGATTGCTGGCCAAGTCTAGGGACCCTACCCATGCACGAATTTTGTGCACTGGGCCTCTAGTTGTGTTATAATTTCCTATAGTATTCAGTAACATGCTGTTTAGGTTTGTAGCCTAAGAGCCCTAGGTTATACCATACAGCCTAGGTAGGTAGTAGGCTGTACCATCTAGGTTTGTGTAAGTGCACTCTGTGATGTTTGCACAACAAAATCAGCTAACAACACATCTCTCAGAACATATTCTGTTGTTATGGAATATGTGACTGTATTGAATACTTCCACTTACATGAAGTATCAAAAATAATCAAATTCATAGAATCAAAATGTGGAGTAGTGGTTGTCAGGAGTTGAGAAGAGGGGGGAAAGGGGAGATACCAATCAATAAAGTTTCAGACAAGCAATACGAATAAGTTCTAGAGATATGCTGTATAACACTGTACCTCTAGTCAGTGATAATACGGTTTACACTAAAACACTGGTTAAAAAAGTAGATCTTATATTAAGTGATTATCTCACAATAGGATAAAATATAAAATACAACTGATCTTTCATTAAAGGTAGTTCAAGAAGCACATTTCTGCACCGGGAATCAGCAAATGTTCTGTGTAAATAAGTATATGGGCTTTTCAGGCCATATAGTCTCTGTTGCAAGTACATAACTCTACTCTTTTAGCATGAAAGCAGCCATAGGTAATCTAAATGAATGAACATGGCTGCATTTCAATCAATCTTTATATTCAAAAACAGATGGGCCCTCGCTTGTTTGGCTCAGTGGATAGAACATCAGCCTAGGTTTGATTTCAATCAAGGGCCCATGGTTGTGGGCTCGATCCCCAGTGTGGAGCATGCAGGAGGCAGCCAAACAATGATTCTCTCTCATCATTGATGTTTCTCTCTCTCTCTCTCCCTCTCCCTTCCTCTCTGAAATCAATGAAAAAAAATTAAAAAAAAAAAACAGATGGTGGGCCAGATTTGATCCAATAGCTATGGTTTGCTAAATCCTATTATAGACCATAAACTTCCAGAGAGTGGATGTCTCATTTATTTTATTCCTAATTGTCTCCCCAGTGCCTAAAATAATCTCTCCAATAATAGGTGCTCAATAAAAAAAAGTATTGAACAGATGACTAGTCTACTCTCTGTTACAGATGTAGAACTTGCTTGTTTTGAGGTGACAGTCATATGTCCAAGGTCACGGATACTATGGATGACCATTGATAGGGTGCTAACTTGTCCTGGTTAACAAGATAAAAACCACAGATGTTCAAAAATCAAATATAGTCTGGGAAGCAAAGGCGATCACCAGTTGCTAGAAATAAGAAAGAAAGAAGCTATTGGAACTTGGTAGGTTTTTAAGGAAGCTGAGAGGAATGGGGTGGGGTGGGAAGCTAGAAGGGGCATATGATGGATTGCTTAGTGAGGTTGGAGAGATGAGTGAGAGGTGGCAATGACCCAGAGGGTAGCAATTTCCTCTAACAAGGCGGGTGGGGATAGTGGCCCAGGTAGATTAGACTAGAACAGCGGTTCTCAACCTGTGGGTCATGACCCCTTTGGGGGTCTAGTGACCCTTTCACAGGGGTCGCCTAAATACATCCTGTGTATCAGATATTTACGTTATGATTCATAAGAGTAGCAAAATTACAGTTATGAAGTAGCAACGAAAATAATTTTATGGGTGGGAGTCACCACAACATGAGGAACTGTATTAAAGGGTCGTGGCATTAGGAAGATTGAGAACCACTGAACTAGAAGGAATTGCTTGATAATCCATTGCACTATCCTCTTTACAAACCATGAGAGTGTGAGAGAGAGCACACAATTTCCATTTCAAGGTAACACTAAGCCACTACGTAGACGCCATGATCATAGCTCACCCTCGAGAATTGAAAAAATGTAAAAAGTTATCTTGAAAATTAAATAGTAGCAAACATGTCCAAGGAAGGGGATTTGGTCCCTTTATGAATCCTGTAATAGATGGATGTGTAGAGATCACAACTAGGAGCCACAGAATAATATTGGAGTGGCGATAATACAAGGAAGTGTGTCATCATGCTAGAAGCCTCTGAAAAAGTGTAAATAATGACTGTGTTCACCAGAGGAAATAAATTGCTTCCACTTGTCCCTTCTCCAATGGGCCTGTTCCATTATTGTGTGAAAATCAAGTCATGTACAGTTGTCATATTAAATTCCTTTATTTAAAAAACAAACAAACACAGAACCATTCTGATGACTGCTAAGATCAGGTCCACAAGCCTCTGGCTGACATGCAAAGTTCTGCATCATTTGCTCCCAATCTACCTCTCTAGTCACTTCATGCCAAGACCCCTTTCCCCACATGTATGTTTCCTAGAGCCACACCAGGCCCTTCACTGTTTCCCTCAACATGCCTGGCACTTTCACAGGAAAAAATGTCTGTGCTCTAGCTGGTCTCTGGCCTGCAATGCCTTTCTTCTCCTCTCCATCGAACAAATTCTTATCCTCCTTTTTGAGATCTACACTGTGGAGCTTTCATGGCTCACTTACCCAGTTTGTCTCTCATTCCACTGCTCTACCATTAGATTACATCCCAAGTATTTGTTTGCATGTCTGCCTTTGGGCTGAGGCAGGGAGCTCCTTGAAAGCTAGTTTCTTGTTTTTTAAATTTATTGTTGACACTAGTACAGATGTTCCCTATTTCTCTCCCTCTTTTACCCACTTCCACCCAGCCCCTACTCCTCAACCCCCACCCCCATCCCCAACTCTGGCCTTCAGCACACTGTTGTCTCTGTCCATGAGCTATGCTTATATCTTCTTTGGCTGTTCTCTTCACCTTCTTTCCCCCTCCCCATCCTCCTCCCTTCTGACCTCTATTAATCTGTTCCATGCATCTATGCCTCTGGTTCTATTTTGAAAGCTAGTTTGAGTAGTCTGGTGCTTAAGCATAACTGACAAAAATGCAAATAGCCCATGATGCTGCATTTAAAGCAATGATAACAGCATTTTGTCCTGCTTTCTCTCTTGCTACACTAATTTCCCTTTCTGCACTTAACTCTTCCCAGCTGAATCTTCTATTTTGCCACTCTCACACCCAGGCACAGAAGAAAACATCTCTATGCAAGGTTGATAAGCTTATCTTTAAGAAGGGCCTAATAGCCAGGCAGGCATGGCTCAGTGGTTGAGCATCGACCTATGAATCAGGAGGTCATGGTTTGATTCCTGGTCAGAACACATGCCAGGGTTTCAGGCTCGATCCCCAGTGTGGGGCGTGCAGGAGGCAGCCCATCAATGATTCTTTCTCATTACTAATGTTTCTATTTCTCTCTCCCTCTGCCTTCCTCTCTGAAATCAATAAAAAACTTTTTTTTAAAAAAGGGCCAAATAAGTGTTTCAATTGTATTTCTAATTATTGAATGCCCAAACCCACAAAGACCCTTTAGAGAACTTTTCAATCCTGTGAGTGCATTTTTAAGGAAATGTAACTAGTATATTTTTATTAGTTATCTTACATTGAACTTATCAGCATAACTTACTGCATCTAACGCATTTCCTTGGGAAGCAGAACAATCTACTTTTCCTCTATTAACAGGGTGTTGTTTCTCCAACTGAAACTTGGCACAGAATAATATTAATTAAACCAAATCTTTAGTTTCTTCAAAATAGTGTTCCCAAATAAACACAATAAAGTTCACGATCTCTGGGTTAGTATGTGCCATCAGGGGACTACAGTGGAACCCGACATTTTCTTTCCTTTCCTTCCCTTCTCTCTTTCTTTCTTTCCTTCTTTCTTTCTTCTTTCCCTCTTACTTTGTTGTGTTATTAAACATTTTCATATCATAATAATATCATAATGTTTTAGTTTTATGATAATAATGTTTTAAAACTATTTGAAGTTACATGGAACACCCTCATAGAGTTTTAATGTTGCAGTAATATAAACATCCTTCTGAAGTTGGCCTTTTGACATTTTATTTCATAATAAGCCTTAAAGAAGTAGACTTATTCTTCCCCAAATTTTCTCCCTTAAAACAGTTATCAAGGTACAATTTCCTCAAATCTAAAACATTTACAAAGTTACAGAAAGCAAACAATAAAAAGAGACTGTATTAAAAATGACACAAGTGACTAGGCTAAATCTACTATTTCAAAAAAGCGTCTTAAAAAACAGAAAATAAAATAAATTTATTTATTGAAATTATATTGTGATCTAAAGCAGACAAAATTATGTGTATTTCTCAGAGCCTGTTTTTTCTGTACTTATTCACTGTTGTCCCACATCTTGTTCCTGCCTTTCCCAGTTGCCATATTTTTCATAGGAGATCTCAGCTCCCTAAGAAACTGGTCTAGGAAATGTTGTACGAATTCTGGTACACTTTGAGATTTTTATGGTGAATTCTAGTGGTGAGATGCAGCCTATTTGGTTTTTCTTTGTGTTTTTCTTTATCCTCTCTTGTTTTAATTTTCCTGTCATGCCCTTATGAAGTAGTACAATGGGGAATGCAATATTAGAAATAGATTTTTTAAGAGAGAACAAGGAAAATAATGCAAGGTCTTACATTTTCTGTATTTACGAGGGGTACCATTCAACGGAAAAGGAAAAAAAATAAGCAAACAATAGATTAACTTAGATATGAGCATCTATAAAATGCATGATCTTAAACAATTCTAGGAACAGAATTTGTAATTCAAAAGCTAAAAATAAAACCTCAGAGGGAAGAAGGGGTGTGTGTGTGTGTTAAGAGATCAACCAAAGGACCTGTATGCATGCATGTAAGCATAACCAATGGACACAGACAATAGGGGGGTGAGGGCATGTGCTGGGATGTGGGACTGTCTGGGGAGAGGTCAATGAGGGGAAAAGGAGACTTATGTAATACTTTAAACAATAAAGAAATTAAATTTAAAAAAAGACTAGAAATAAAATATTGTTGGGGTTTTGTTTTTGTTTTTGTTTTGTTTTTTTTTTGTTTTGTTTTTTATAGCTGTGACAAGTGGTAGTAATTTTCGCTTGGACATGCTTATTCAACCTCTATTTCCTGAGCAAGAGTCTATGTTGGAAATGGGGAAAGATACCAAAAAGTTAGTTTCTATATCTTTAGAATCCACGAGATGTGGTCCAGTTAACAGCAGGGACATGAAGCGGGGGCTTGGCTCTGATAACAGACCCATCCGTAGGAGTGTGGCAGACATTTTCAACCAACTCAGATGCTGGGAGAGGCCCAGTGAGAGAACTATACTTTGTATCTGAAACATTACAACAAACAATTGGGGGGGGGGGGTTAGGGGGGGTGCCTATCCTAAGAAAGTCCCTCAGGTGACCTTTACCAAGAAATAGGAACACTTCTAACCATGATGTCTAATAACTATAGTCTAGTCCTCCAGAAGCTTTCAGAAAAAAAAAAATGAGAAAGCCAGTAAGTCAACTCATCAGTACCAGTGAAATCAGCCAATTGATGCAGTCATAATCCTAGTCTCCAGGAACAAACAAGAGTAAGGTAAGATGTTAGATTTTCAGGGAAAAATTACATACAGTGAGTAAGGTCCCAGATATCAAGGTGAGTGGTCCATTGTTAGAACTGAGGCACAAAAATCAGAAACCAACTTAGAACAAAAATCATAATGTTGCATCACAGAATTCTTTACTTTACTGTTATCTCTCCTCAAAATTGGTCCTGAAGGTTAGGGCTAGGTTGAATATACCTTAGGGTTCAAGTACAATTAGCATTGAAGTGGAAAGTACTGCAAAATCCAACCAACAGCACTGAGAATTGGTCCCTAACCTCATGACTTGCACTGTAAGACCTAAGAAGAGAATGGGGAGATGGTTCCCCAGAAGAAACAGGAGTTACTGTTTTACCAAAGGAAGAGTTCATGGACATAGAGTTGGCAAAAACAAAAGCTGTCCCCCAACTGTGAATTTCAATGCAGTACTGTGGTCTAAGGGAAAAAAAAAGAACAGAAAAATGATGGTGTATATTCT
Organism: Myotis daubentonii; assembly: GCF_963259705.1. Lineage (NCBI taxonomy): Eukaryota > Metazoa > Chordata > Mammalia > Chiroptera > Vespertilionidae > Myotis > Myotis daubentonii. The sequence continues at coordinate 78,487,062 of NC_081841.1, read as the reverse complement.
GAAAGATTTCAGCTCTGGATCCATCCAAGATCATTAACTACTGTAGAATTCACGTGATCTTAATGTATTGGATAGGACTGACGTCTTCATGGTTTCTTGAAAGCTCTAAGTGAACTTTGAACTGATGATTGAGTTTCATGTGTGAATGCAGTAATGAACTTTGCTCTCTTTTCATTTCCCTCTTTCCGACTATTGAAAGATATACTCATATGCTTACAGATTATAGTATGCAGCGAATGCTTCAAAAACTTGTGACTATTCTTCCTAGCACTGCAAGGCCAATTCAGCTAATTAATGACACCAAGAATAAAGAGATAAGAAGATAACAAGTACTATTTGAGATCAATCTCATGGCCATTGCCCATCTAGCCCAGGAGTAGAGAATGGCTTGACTCTATGATAGTAACCACCAAACCCTAAAAATATAATCCCAAAATACTCTCAGCTTCCTTTTGCAACAATCATGGCTTTTTATTATTAGCCAACTTTTTAAAAATATATTTCTTTATTGATTTCAGAGAGGAAGGGAGAGGGATAGAGGGATAGAAACACCAATGATGAGAGAGAATCATTGATTGGCTGCCTCCTGCACACCCCCCACTGGGGACTGAGCCAGCAACCCAGGCATGTGCCCTTGGCCAGAATCGAACCCGGGACCCCTCAGTCCACAGGCTGACGCTCTATCCACTGAGCCAAGCCAGCCAGGGCTAGCCAACTTTTTTGAAAATTATGGCTTCATTTCTACCTGTGAATTGAGACTCATAAGTGGGTTATAAAATCATTGCTATGGGTTGGGAGTAGAGTTTTTAATAGACAGAAAGGAATAAAGTAGAACTAAAGAGTAGAAAAGATAAGCAAAGAGAAGAAAGAAAACTAGGGGTGTGTGTGTGTGTGTGTGTGTGTGTGTGTGTGTGTGTGCTGGTTCCCAATATAAAATATATTTTTGCCCTACCTGGTTTGGCTAAGTGGATAGAGCGTCAGCCTGCGGACTAAAGGGTCCAAGGTTTGATTCTGGTCAAGGGCACATGCTTGGGTTGCAGGCTTGATCCCCGGTAGGGAGTGTGCAGGAGGCAGCTCATCAATGATTCTCTCTCATCACTGATGCTTCTATCTCTCTTCCTCCTTCTCCCATCCTCACTAAAATTAATAAAAATGTATTTTAAAAATAATTAAAATAAAATAAAACATATTTTTCCTGCGGATTATAGTTTAAAAATATATACAGACATAGATATGGATATAAATATAGAGTTATATAGAAAAGAAAGTAGGGAGACTCTCCCCAAAATATTATACCAACCCTATAGATGCTCTCCACCATAATGTTCATAGTCATCCACAACAATACAATAAAATGATGACCTCAGACAAGCCCAGGAATAACTAAAAGTTAAAACAGAGAGAACTTGAAGTTTGGAAAATAAAATTTTAAGCTTAACTTTTCCAAGCTTAATTTTTTCAAAGAATGTTTAAGCTTTCAAAATACTTGATTCTATTCTATTATTCTATTTTATTCTATTCTCATCTTCTGACAACCCAAAATCTGAGTATTGCCATTTACTTTCATCCAATTCTAAAGTAAAATGTTTTTCAAACAGATTATTTATTTATGGCATCATCTTTATTTTAAGAAGGCTTTTTTTCCTACTATGAAATGAAATCCCATTCAACAAATAAAATGTAGAAGAAAGAAGGTCACACTTAGATCTAACATTTAAAGCAAATAGTGAAGATTTTTCTAAGCAGTGTAAATTAGCCAATATTTTCAGAGAGATTTTCTTTAAGCTATAAGATAAGGACAAGTTTAGAGATAACATTACATAGGGTCTTCTGTTTGACTTATTCTGTCTTTGAGTTTTAAAGAGTTATACAAATGTACTTCCTGATAAAATGAAGAGCAAATCAGTATAACGTCGCAGTCAAGCCTTTGTGTTGGCAGAAATACACACTGATATCTTGGAGTGGGGGTGAACACTGGAATTCCTTTTAAACAAAGTATCAGCTGCGTAATTCTCTGATCTCACACCTACTCGTGCCGATCTTCCTTTTTCTCTGCCCAGGCACAGTGGGAAGAGATCAGAAAAGAATTCTTCAAGGGAGGCAGTTTGACCCTCCACTCCCAATTGCTCAAACTCCAGTTTAAAGATAGAAATGAAATCCAAACAGGGTGTGGCTACCCTGTGTGATCTGAGTTTGGCCAGCGCCCGAGCATTGTTATCTCATCTGTTTAACCTACTCCCTGAGCTCTCAAAGTCCTATCTCTGATTCATTCTTTCTCAACTCTCTGAACCTTGAACAGAAAGACCTAGCATTTGTAGAACTGGATCAAGAGTGACGGGTATCAGTAAGCCAGCGTCCTTACTACGGTCCATGAGGTGCTTCATCACCAAACCTCTGTCTATCCCTGTGACCTCCTCTCCTGAAACCCGCCCCTTCCTTGCACTGCCCTCCTGCGGGCCTCAAACACCTGTAGCGTGTCCCTGCTGCACGGGCTGCTGCCACTGCCTACAAAGCTGAGGTTTCTGCGTGGCCTCTTTCTGATCCCTGCTCTGTCCCTGGAGCTCTGCCTCTGCCCTTGCTCTGATCTTGTACAAATTACATACTCATGCCCACCCCTTAGTCTCCATTTCCTTAGTGGTAAAAATGAATTCTTGTATAGTTCAAATGGATTACATAAAAAAATCTCTGAAACAATGCCTTGTTACACTAGAATGCAAGTTTCATAAGGACTGATCTGTATTCTAACCCTCACAACAGCACCAAGGACTGGTTTAATAAATATATTTTGAAGGAAGGAAGGGAGGGAAGGTGAGAGAGAAAATTGAAGGGAAGGAAAGAAGAAGACAAGTATGTGCATAGTCCGTATTAATTTATGATCACTATTATTCACATTTTTTTCTACCAAAGTGGCTCTGAAATGTTCCATGAAAGAAGACATGTGTGATAAATAAATGTGCACCTAACTTTTCCTAACTCATCACAGTCCCCACCTTTCTTCTTACTATGTGAATTTTTAAAGTTATTCAATCCTTATATTTTTATGACAACCGAAACCAGCAAATAAAGTGAAGCATGAGCAGTAACATGCTGAAGCTAGGAGAGCAGTGGTATAGGTCAGTCAGGCAATAGTGAAGACCCAGAGTCTAGCAAAATCTAACAGAGTGAGATGGCCCATGTTGCTAATGGCCCATAACTATGACACTCTCCAAACAAGAAAATGAATTATTTGCAGGTTCAGTGATAGAGACTCTAGAAGACCTGACAAACAAAACCCAGAATCAGAAGTCTTTTCAACAGAAGTCTTGGCAGAAATCTGGGCAGGCAGGCAAGTCAACCTCAAAGAAATCTAACAGTGTTCCTCCACTCAACTGTGAGCTTCATGAGGGCAGAAACTGTCTCTGATTATCCTCTTCCATTTCCACAACACCCCGCCAATTCCTGATATGTTGTGCATTCTCAATGATTATTTATTGAGTGAATAAGATTTTTTTCAGTTGAAGGTAACAAGCCCCATCACAAATTCTTTTATTTTAAATTGGTTTGAGAGCGAGAAACATGGATGTGAGAGAGAAACAAGAGAAACATCGATTGGGTGCCTCCCATACTCAAACAGACCAGGGATTGAATTCACCACCTTTTGGTGCATGGGATGCCACTCTAACCAACTGAGCCACCTCGGCCAGGGCCACAGATCCTTTTAAACAACAATAATAAAATAACATAACTGAGGAGTCCAGGTTTAGATCTGACTTCAGAAGAGCTGAATGCAGGGACTAAATATTATCATCAGGATGTGGTCTTCCCATCCTTTCCTTTGGATGACTCCATTCTCAGACCACCAGCACTTCCCAGGACTACATTCTTCCCTAGTCTCATCCAGGAGAAAAAGGGAGAAAGTCTTTCACACATGCATTAGAGAGGAAAGCATATTGCGTTGCCTCTGCTTGGATCATACACCATTTTTGAGCCAATCACAGAGTTAGGAGGATGCCAATTGCTGATTGCCTAAAGCAAATCAGGCATGAGGGTGCCATGCTGAGTCAGGGACCCAAAAGTTAGGTTTAGATAAAACTTTATAAAGTGCCTGGGAGCATTGATGAGAGTAAGGTAATACCAGAAGACTCAGAGCCCAGATTGGAGCATCCACAGAAATGAGGCTTAGTCAAGAGACATGTAACTGGGAACCATTACTAAACTAAGGGGAAGGGCAAGACCATAGGTGAAGATAAAAGATAAAGTGAGACCAGCCATAAGGCTGACTTGATGTTAAGTTCTCTCTCAAATGCTACCTTTGAATGAGAACATGGTTGGCTTTGGTGAAGCTGAGTGATGAATTACAGAATGCAGAAGTATTTAAGATGTTAGAGGTAGAAAGATCAGGGTAATAATAAAGTTCAGAGTGTTTCCATTATTATCCTCTTACTTAGGTCTTAAATATCTCCTCCAGTACTGACACTTTACCTTTAAACATGTTTCAGACTCTTATATTAAACTGCTTGTTGGATACAAAGATGTGACACAGATACCCAATTTCAACTTCCCACTTCATCTCCCACCTCTTCTTGCCCAGCCAATACAATATTTCCCTCAAAATGTGGCTATTCTCCTCAATTGCCAGGCTCAATTAATAGCACTCATTAATCCAGAATTCATCATATATTGCTTGATTCCATCTTCTTCCCTCCATTCCCAAAAACTGATGCCCTGATTCAAGCCCTCATCATTTGGGGAAAGCACTGCAATTGTGCCCTAACTGGATTCCCTACTTTGATATACATTCCTGAAAACCATGGTCCACATAGTTCCTCTGTGTTCCCATAGCATTCTATGCCTGCTTCCTATTTGACATTTACAATATTATACTGTAATTATGGGTTTATGTGTCAGTCCTCATGACTAGATGCTCAGTTACGCAAACATAAGAGTTCATCTTTGAATCCTCGGTACCTAACATATTGTCTATGGAAGTGAACCAAGTCTCTGAGTATTTATACACTTAAAGGCAAAACTGGATCAGTAGATCCTTTCAACAGTGGGTTGTCTTGGGACGATAGTGTAAAAAGCTTTTTTTTGGCACTGACAGTGCAGTGAACCAGACTTGGTCTGAATTAATAGACAACATTCTACTTTATTAGAATCTTTTACTTAGATGACATGATTTATTTTCATCAGCAATTTGTGGATGCAATGGCCTGTGATTCTGTAATATGCATATTATATCCCTGAAGATGAAATAAAACATTCCAAACTTGGGCTGTCGCCTTCATTTATAATTATAGAGAGCCTACTTTGCACCATCATTCTGGAGAAGATCCAGAGTATCTTTGGGCATTAGTTTTAAAACTATACCATAATAGTCTAGCTTCACCTAAATAATCAATCAAAAACTCTATGTAGACACAAGAACAGAACATTCTTACCATGAGCAGACATTGAATTTTCTTCTGCATTTATAAATTAATAGACTTAGTTATATGTAATCATTTTGGCTCACCTACTTACATGATGTTTTGATTATGTAAGATAATGAACATTTTAATCATGTTTCTAGGTTACCACATGTGTTTATCTTTGTTTTGATGTGATATGTAACCTGCTTTAACTATTCAGACAAGCAACATTACATAATATGTTTATAGGTAGGTGCTTTGTAGTAAAATTGCTTAGTGTTGTTTGATGAAAAAACTATAGGTGATATATGCTTTGTAGAAACACATGATCTAAAGTTTAACCAAAGGGTCAAGGGGAAAAATAAAAGGCACAAGTTAGAGATAATATTTTCAGAGGTGACCAAATATGCAAGAAATTAAATTTTGAGCCTTTGAAAAATAATACACAGCCTGTGTTTACTTTGTAAAAAAATCATTAAGCTATTTAATGACTTATGCACTTTTCTGGATGTTTGTGTTATACTTTCATTTTAAAGTGTACTTGAAAAATTGCATACCCTCTAACACATTTAATAGGCACCAGAAATGATGGCAACTCTAAACTATCGCTAATCTTTATATTTTCCTCAACATGCATCTCTTTATTCATAAAACAAGCTCATTCATTTATGGTAAGGACTGCCTGTTTCTATCAATGATCTATATTGTGAAGATAAGAATTTTAAAGGCAAGATCTCTTTCACTTTTAAATGGCCTGCTCTATTAAGTTCTGGAAACTAATCATTCAATGTTTGCACATGCTTTACTAGACACCCAGCACTAGGCTGAAGATACTATGTTAGAACTTTCTGTATAGAGATATGAGCCCTGACCTTTCAGACTTGCAATTGCAGTGACTTCTACTGATGCATTTACTGTTACACAGTGTGTGTGTGTGTGTGTGTGTGTGTGTGTGTGTGTGTGTGTGTGTGTGTGATGAGAAGGGAGGATGGAGAGAGAGAGTGAGGCCAGCTTTCTCCCCTCCACCCCTCAGTGAGTCAGTAGTGTTGGGTCAGTAAAATTAACATTCCTATCTCATTCATTCCATGGAATCAGGTTCACATGCCAATGGGTGTGTGTGTTGACACTGGTGAAGCCTTTGCCCAAAATATACCGATTGTATTGGTTTTCTTAACAAATATTAAATAGCAGTGAGTCTTTTCCTTATATTTTACAATAACATGTGATTACCTACATCTGGTATTCAGGGTTTTATGTGGCAGGGAAAGACAGATGAGAATTTAGGGTTGAAATGAAGAGTCACAAAATAGTAGATGAATTAATTGGTAGGACAACTCTAACCAGCAGGTATATTTGTTTGACAAACACAATATTTTTTTAAGAAGTACTTAAATCCCAGCATAAAATGCTTTGCAGATTTTATTTTTAAAATCTACATTTGAAGTTTCTCTTCACAAATGATATGGGAATATTGGGCGCTCATTCCTATATGGACTGAGTACTGCTACCTCATTTAGACTGGGTGTGTTCAAGGATTGGGTCCATGCTATACACAGACTGCTTTGCCACTCATATTACTTGCCTGCCTCCTGCGGCATTTGAAGTTGCAATCCCTAGTTTCCAGAGAGTCTAATTTAATTGTCTGGTATATTGGTCAATCAAAAAAATTTTTTCTCTGTTTCCTTCCTGCCCTATAGTGGAGGATATTGATAAAATATTCTGTCTATTAACTTTCAAAATGATCTTTTGTAAGGAACTATAATCCTTAAACAAACAAACAAACAAAAAAATCCTTTTTGCTAGTTGTTTTAAAACCCAGGAAGTCAAGTCTTTCTACTACCTGGATTATCAGATTTTTAAAAAATACTTTTGTAAATTCAGATTTCCATATAATTATTTACCTCTTTACTAGATAAACAGTCTTAATGACAGTTGACAAACAACGTTATCCACATATACAAAGCATTGCATATTTCCATGGAAGTAGTCTAAGACCAGGTAGTCAGACATCAGCTTTGGAAGTATCTGTGTGTATGGACATCCTGCCTTTTATTTCTTTAAAAGTAATTTTTTAAAATATATATCTTTATTGATTTCAGAGAGGAAGGGAGAGAGAGAGAGAAATATCAATGATGAGAGAGAATCATTGATTGGCTGCCTCCTGTATGTGCCCTAATGGGGATCAAGCCCGAAACCCAGGCAGGTGCCCTTGACTGGAATTGAACTTGGGACGCTTCAGTCCGCAGGCTGACGCTCTATCCACTGAGCCAAACCAGCTAGGGCAGTGGTCGGCAAACTGTGGCTCACAAGCCCCTTGAGTGTGACCACGAAGTTTCAATCGCACTGTATGTGCGCGCCCACACGTGGTATTTTGTGGAAGAGCCACACTCAAGGGGCCACAGTTTGCCAACCACTGAGCTAGGGCAAAAGTAATTTTTTAAAAAAGAAATCTTTGGGATTTTTCTTTATAGTATGTAGAAGTGTGTAGTGTTAATTTATGATGAGAAAATATATAGAAAATTTTCTTTTTGGACATTGACTTCCAATATTATTATTATGTCCACTTATAAACTTTTCATATTTATTCAAACATTAGGTACAGGGGGAAACTTGGCATATGAATATACCAACACACTGTGTATTTTCATGGTGATTTTAAACTCAGAAACTTTATGAAACAATTTGCTGAAAAACACATGTATCGTTCAAGTTTTACCTTCAGTCACTTTACTGAGATTGCATGGAAACACTGAGGCACCCTTAGCTAATGTTAGTGGTTGTAATCTGCTATATTTAAAAGTGAGGCATTTAATTTTTGTGTCCTTATAAGGTTGTAAGAGATTAACTTCTAAAATTTTTAATATCTTTAAGATCTATTTAGTGTGCATAGAAAAAGAGCTACATGTAAATGTGCTGACATAAATATTTAAATAAACTAATCTTATCAAATGAAACATTTTAGAAGTTATATAACATAAAAACCATAATGGCACTAAGCTAAACATTAGTAACTTTCCTTGAGAAACTAGAATGCTCTTTCTTCAGAAAGGTAAATTTGCCTTAAACACACACACACACACACACACACACACACACACACACACAGTCTTTGCACCAATGAAAACTTTGGGAAAGAATTTGAGAAATTTGCCACTTACTATTTACTACCTCCTACAAAGATGGTGCTACCCCCCACCTTCAGTAGTCTTCAGTTATTTGCCCAGGAGTAGGAACGAATGTATAGTGATCTACGACCTTCCCAATGCCTCATTCCACCTGTACCTGATGCCTTGAATTGTAAGTGAGATGTAGACTGTGGCCAAGAACAGGAATAATGTCTCTAGTCTCTGTGGGGAACTGTCCTCTGCAGGAAACTCTAACCAGCTGAATGAACAGGCTAAGGATAGATAATGCTGTTCACACAGACAGGTCATAATTTAAATGTTCTCTTCAAACCAGATCATCGCAGTTTTCCTACCATCTCTCCCACCATTTCCAAACACTCTTTATTCATTAGGTGTGTTTTTCAATATAAAATAGAACGGAGTCTTCTTTTTATGTTCTTCTTTTTATACGCTGAGTCTGAAAACTCACTCTTTGTCTTCAAACACATCAGGAGCTGTTCCTTTCTACAAATATATATGTCAGGTTAGTCTCCTAGCCATTGGTTCGCATGGTTTAGCCACTCATACCTACAGAAACTAACCTGGGAACACCCAGGAGTTGGGGGAATTATAATAAGTGCCTGTTTTAGCTTTTTGTGTGAATCTGTTCTCCCCATGTATCATATGCCCCTCACAGGACAAGATACTATATTTTTTAATGGATCATAGTACACAGAAGTTGCTTAAAAATATTTACTGGCTTAATAAAGGAACATGGGGTATCTCGTGGCTTAAACAGATTGCCAACATTTAGCATGCATAAGAAATCACCTGAAGGGTTAGCTAAAAGACAGATTGCTGGGCTCTATCCCCAGAGTTTCTGATTCAGTAAGTCTGAGTTTGGGTCCAAAATCTTGCAATTTTAACCAGTTCCCAGGTGATGCTGATGCTGCAGTCTAGAAATTACACACTGAGAACGATTAGCTTAAACCATAAGAGTGCGTTATTGTAAGACTACAAAGTGCTGTATCCATATATGCAGTTAACCTAGTTCGTGTACCCACGCATACAAGACAGAAATGCTACCTAAGATTTAGCATGAAGGTAGCAAGACTATACAGTAGATTTCCCCAAACTATACAAGAAAATGTATTGAATTGTTGACAAACAGTAGTGGCATGTGCAAACCGGTAGGGGAAGAAAATGGCATAGTTTGAAAAGAGGAGAAACTGGAGGGTGTTTCTGGGAGCGGCAAGGGTGGAGTTGCCAATGGCAAAAATAGGGCAGTTCTGCTCAGAAACTATGCTGTCTGGCAGCTCCCAGCGGGTGAGCCTGAATGCTCCTCTCTCAAAAGCAGGATGTAGCTGCTCTGCCATCTCTCCCACCCCCTCCCCTCCAAACCAAGGAGAGCCCTTCATCCAAGCTATCTCCCTGTTGTTTCACTAGAGGGTAAATACAGTTTGAGGGAGGTGATTTTCAACGATGTTCACTAAGTCCAAATGTCATAGCAGTGCAACTGCATCAACCAGAAATGATCCAGTAAAAAGTCTGAAGAACATTTTGGAAATCAATGTCAGAGATTAATCTGTTTCATTGCAAAGAAGGCAAGTGCACATCCAGTGAGAACTTAATGTAGCAGCAGCAAAAAGGGATCAGTGGGACTGAGCAGCTGAATGCCCGTATTTAGACAAGAACAATTTCTTCTTTTTTTTTTAGAGAAAGGTCTCAGTGCTAGGTAGAGCTCAATGTTTCTCAAATTTGAATTGCTTCCTCATGTTGAAATTGGAGTTGTTTTTCTGTGTATCGCATGAAAATATTCCTTCTTAGTTGCCCTGACCAGCAGCAGCAGCAGCAGCAGCAGCAGCATGCTACCCTTATAAAGGAGAAGGAGGTTTTGAATAAAAACTGAGGGAACCAACCCTGTTTATCTAACTTCAAAATGCAAGGGTCCTTCATTCAGGCTCCTCTGCTCAAACTGTTTGCTAGCTACATACAAAAACTGTCTTCTGGGGGTGTGACCTGCCTTCAGGTGTCATTAAACTTGCTTTGTTTTTTACATTTTTTTCCCTAAAATTGAAAATTAGGTCTAAAACTTGATTAAACTTAGTTTAAATATTTCGGACACAAATACTTCATACTGATACTATAATCCTGTCACCACATACCCGGAGCCACATAATTCAGCTTGTCTGTCAGTGACACTTGGTTTGATAGCTAGTTAAGTGACCGGGTGCCTCCATTGTAAAGGTAAGGTTTTCTCCCTTTGCAATCAGCAAGTAACCCATGTATTCTTGGATACTCTATGCAAATATCCTCCTCCCATTCAGCTTCTCATGGAATGATTTAGCTTCGTATAGATGATGTTTGCCTGAATCAATAATTAATGGCATCAAGGGTTCCAAATGATGATTTTTCTAATTCTATTATTTCTTTCAGATTAAGGAGCTGGCATTCTTTTGTGTGTGATTGTGTTTTGTTTTTAAGGGAGCTTTTACACACTAATGGTTTCAACGGACATTATAAATAATTTCTTACCTATTTTCAGAGCTAACTGTTAATATAATATATAGTATCACTTCCAAAGGTGGAAATAAGCCTCTTCTCTCTCCCTCCCTCTCTCTCTCTCTCTCTCGCTCTCTCTCTCTCTCTCTCTCTCTCTCTCCTCCCCACACCTCAAAACTTATGAAATTTTTATTTATTTAAATATATTATAGTGATTTAACTATTTTTAGGGGGATGCTAAATCAAATTTGTTCCACATTTGATTAATGGAAGCCACAAACTCATGGATTTATTTCATTCGATGTTGTATAATCATGCAGTTATTATTTTGGGATATTTGGCTTGTTCCAAATTTGGTCAATGGAAGCTGCTTCAAGAGGGCTCCTATATTTGAGGACTTCTTTGCTTTCTAGCACGAGATCTTGCAAGCTCAACTTTTACCTAAATGCCTCAGACTTGAAATAAGCCATTTCATTAGGTAAATCTGGTTCCTTTCAGAGAATTTATAATCAAGATCAGGCACCACAGAATCTTTCTTCCAGACCTTTTCAGTTTACAGAGATAGGATATGTCATATCAATATTTCCTATTCAAATATAACATTAAGAGAATGTTTTTTTTCTTAACTTCTTTGATTTCATATTATTAGATACTTTTCATACACAAAATCTAATTTTCTAAAACACTTATTTTCCCTCAAATAGGCAATAATGGTTAAAAATTATAATAACAATATTACTACTAACAATAAAATCACTAAGTAATGTTTAAGTTTTCTTTGTAGTTATTTTGGTCTTTAGATTTATCTCACTAAGGATGCACAGAGTAAGCACTACATTCAAATTTCACTGGAAATAATTTTTTTCCTCTCGGTGATTATGTTAGCAATTGGATATACAATTAAGGTTTATTTGTTTGTTTTCAATTTTAGAGATTTTTAAAAATATTAATCCTGTGTTTTTAATATGTAAAACATTTACATGATTCAAACTCTAGATTAAATTTAAAAGCATACTTAGATTTCTAACTCTTACATCTTTCCTTTTCCCGACCATTCCAGTCCAAAATCACCCTATGGATAGCAATTACTTTAGTTCCCTTGTTTACGCTACCCATGTTTCTTTTTGCAAAAATGAATAAGACATATGCACCTTGATTTTTTCACTTAGCCACATATCATGGAGATCTTTCTTATTTTTTTATAGCTACATAAAAATTAAAATGGCAGCATCATAGTTTATTAAATCAACTAGTCTCCAGAGTTGATTCCTAGAAGTAGGATTGCTAGGTCAGATGGCAAATACAAATGTAATTTTCCAGAATAAATTCCATATATATATTTTTTTTAATTTTCCAGAAAACTTTGATAATCAGCCAGGTTTGGTAACCAATAATTTACATACCAATGCAACAAGTTTTAACTGAGTTACTACTTTGAGCTTGGCATTACGGAAGAGTACAGACATTAATTCAAAAAAAGCATATACCCTTTGAAATACTAGGGGTGAAGGGGGGGAAAAGCAGAAAGTTGAAGTAGTTTGTGTGAGAAAAACTATTTTCTGATGGTTTGCTGGAAGGAAAGAGAGCAAGGAAAGGAAGATGAAACACAAGAAAAGGATTAAGTTTCATAAAGGATGATGAATGTTGGAATAGTTAACAAAGGGAACAGAAGCAGCAGCTGGATTGGGGTGTAAAATCAGAATGTCAATAAGCCCTGTTTGGAAGCTGAAATTGGACACTGTATTATAGTGACAATGATCCCAATACTTGCTTTTCCCCAAAACTGCTCTCCCTTTCACCCAGAAAGAATTACGCCTTCATGTTCTGCCTTTCTTTAGTGTTGTGCTCCCATAGCATTTGCCAGTATTTTAGTATAGCTGTCTAGTCCCTCTACCTTTATACACACTGTGAATTCCCCACCTTTGAACTGCCAGCACCTGGCACATGGCTTGCCACATAGGAGGCACACAGTGGATGTGTGCTCAATGGACTTGAATTTCTAAATAAAGCTTTCTTGCAGATTATAGTCTGAAAAGCAAGCTAATTAAATGTTTCTTCCATGAGAATATTATAATGTGATTTTTTGGAAACCATTGAGGTTTGACAGGCAAAAATGTATCAGCCCAATGTCATTCAACAGTGATAAATTTAATAAGCAAACACCTTGTATTATGGAATGCTTAGGGTTTATGGAAAGATAAGATTAAAGGCAAAGCTTTGTAAACCAAAGTTACCATGTTATTGCTTTTTATTGTATGTAGCTGTACTTCCTCATGAGATAACCATCAAATTATGTCAGACTGTCTGTTTCTTGTGTAATGCCAAGGTTAACTGGCAAAAGAGTTTCAAAAGTAAAATTGGGTTCACAGTAGAATTGGAGAGCTATAATAATTCACAATGTTTGTGTCACTTTCATAATTCATCTAAAAATATTTAAAGTTCTTTATGGATGGTCAGTTTTGTTGACATTTTAACTCTTCTGTTAACTGGGGAGAGCAAGCTAAGTATTAAGTTTATATTTTTGTAAACACAAGAGGTGATCCTATCTAATAAAAGAGAAACATGGTAATTAGCGTACATCCGCTACCCTTCCCATTGGCTAATCAGGGCGATATGCAAATTAACTGCCAGCCAAGATGGCGGCCGGCAGCCAGGCAGCTTGAAGTTAACATGAGGCTTGCTTGCTTCAGTGACGGAGGAAACCAACATTCCCCGCCTGCCTTGCCGGCCTCTGAGCCTGCAGTTTGAAACGTAGTTACAAATATAGAAGCTAAACAAAACCCCAGAAACCTGCTTTCAGCCAGCCAGGATCTCAGAGCTGGAGTTGATACAGTGTTTCAATTATAGAACACAAACAAACCAGATACCTGCTTTCAGAGCTCAAGCCAGAGCTAAAGCTGGCCCAGAATAAAAAAAAAAGAAAAAAAGGAGCAGTTGGGAGCTTCAGTCACCCGCAAGCCTGAAAACAGCCCTCAGCCCCTCACCCAGACTGGCCAGGCACCCCAGTGGGGACCCCCACCCTGATCCAGGACACCCTTCAGGGCAAACCAGCCAGCCCAACCCGTGCACCAGGCCTCTATCCTATATAGTAAAAGGGTAATATGCCTCCCAGCACCGGGATCAGCGGGGCCGCAAGGCCTCCCGGCACTGGGATCAGCGTGACAGGGGGCAGCGCCCAAACCCCCTGATCACCATACGGCTCTGTGTGTGACAGGGGGCGGGGCCACAACCTCCCTATCTGCCCTGCTCTGTTCGGGACAGGGGAAGGCGCCCCAACCCCCTGATCAGCCCTGCTCTGTGCCTGATAGGGGGGAGCTCCCCAACCCCCTGATTGCCCTGCAGCTCTGTGTGTGTCAGGGTGCGGTGCCCCAACACCCCCCTCCACGGGCCCTGCTCTGTGTGTGACGGGGTAGAGCCATAACCTCCCCGTCGGCCCTGCCCTGAGTGTGACAGGGTGTGGTGCCCCAACCCCCTGATCCGCCCTGCTCTGTGTGTGACAGGGGGCAGTGCCCCAACTCCCCTATCGGCCCTACTCTGTGAGTGACAGGGGGGAGCTCCTCAACCCCCTGATGGGCCCTGCTCTGTGCGTGGCAGGGCAGAGCTCTCCAAACCCCTGATCGACCCTGCTCTGTGAGTGACAGGGGGCAGCGCCCCAACCCCCTGATTGGCCCTGCTCTGTGGGTGACAGGGGGTGGCACCGCAACCTCCCCATCGACCCTGCCTTGAGTGTGACAGGGGGCGGTGCCCCAACCCCCCAATCGGCCCTGCTCTGAGCCTGACCAGGGGCTGCCCCTAGGGATTGGGCCTGCCCTCTGCCACCCGGGAGCAGGCCTAAGCCAGCAGGTCGTTATCTCCCGAAGGGTCCCAGACTGCGAGAGGGCACAGGCCAGGCTGAGGGACCCCCGCTTCCTCCCTGAGTGCACAAATATTTGTGCACTGGGCCTCTAGTAGGTATAATAAAAGGATTAATCAAAATATGCTAACATCAAAAAGATTTTTTGCTTGTGTTTTTGATCTTCACCTGAGGATATGTCTTCTATTGATTTTTAGAGAGAGAGGAAGGGAGAGAGAGAGAAGCATCATTAGAGATAAACATCCATCGATCGTCTCCTGTACAAACCCCAGTGATTGAACCTGCAACCTAAGTATGTGCCCTGACAGGCAATAGAACCTGCTACTTTTTAGTGTGCCAGAGGATGCTCCAACCAACTGAACTACCCGGACAGAGGAAAAAAAAGAAAGGTTTTGCAAATAAAATTTAAGTGGAGTTTTCAAGATTGTCTAGCAGGAAGAAGGAAAAAAGAACACTCTAGGGAGGAAATAATGCCATATGCAAGGGCAGCAAATTATCCAAGTAGAGAGGAGTGTTGATTAGGTTTAAAGTCACGAATTAGGCAGTATTTGATAATGGGTGGGGTTTTCAAGTGTTAAATATCAGAGGTAGGGGCTCCCTCTGATTCTCTTCCTTCTAGGCCATCATAGATTTTGGACTGGGTCTGGCGCAGAACACCAGGGGCCCGATCAGCTAGCTCATCTCAATTTCACAATTATTTCGGTTCCATGTGATCAAAACAACAACAACAACAAACGAACAAAATGTGGGTTTGAATGCTAGATGGTGCTCTGGCCTAATGTCATTTAAATCCAATTAGATTAGAAAACTGGTTGGTCCCCTAAAATTATAGTTAAGTGTATCATATTCCCTTGTGTTGAAAATAAAAGCCAAAATGCTAACTTTATTTTTCCATTGATTCTTCTGCATATTCCTGGCACAGAAACTTTTTGCAGGCGTGTTCGAGTAAGATTTTATGTGTGCCTGGCCAAAACACACAAAATATAACAAAATTTTAACAAATACACTGTAATGATTTTTTAAAATTGGTATGCATTTTCCTAGGCATTAGTTTTGGCTGTATACTGTTACTGAAATTATCTCCTTACAGGTTTGTTTCCTCCATTAGACTATTAGTTTCTTAAGGATAAGGACCTTTGAGTCTGCTTTCTATTCCCGGGTGTAACACAGAGCCAGGCACATAGTAAGCACTCAAATGTTTGTTGAGAGGAACTATTTGTCCAGTGCCAGTTGTATAATTAGAATTTCTCTCATTCTTGCAGAGTTAGGAACAAAGCTGCAGCGACCTGCTGCTATTTTGAGATGCTGACTATCATGGAAATTTTCCCAACCTGCTTTGCATGGATAGCCTGGCCACAAGAGCTCTAGTCAATGTAAAAAGTGTAGCAAGTGTCTTCTGTAAAACCTGTCAGAAGTGTGAGGCAATACAAGGAGTACCAAATTGGCAGTGTTCTAGTCTTGGCTCTATCACTGGTCTAGCATTACTTCATGTCTCAGAGGTCTTAAGTTCTTCCTCTCTCTGTTAAGGGGTTTGTGTTAAATTATCTCTAAATTCCCTCCCAGAATTAACATCTACATTAAATTGATCTTTGTGTTCCTGAAACAATGCTGGACACATAATATGAGCTTAATATTTATTAGTTGAATTGGAATGGAGTTGCCCCATGATATCTAATGCATTGCTTTACAGTGTTTTAGTTCTAAACTAATATTGCTTTTAATGCTAAGTTTAAAAAGAAAATCTAGATGGTCTCAGAGAATGTTATTTTTACCACATTTTAAAATTCCAGCTTGTGTAAGGGACACTCATGCAGTGAGAAAATCACCTGTGCTTTAAAAAATGTGGATTGACAAATTTTGCCTTTGTGAGTAAAATATTCTCTAAGAAAATGAGGTTTCAGGGGGGAAGAATGTTTCAAATTACTTGTTCAGGTTGTGCAGATATCTCAAGAAGTTTCAACAGCTCTTACTAGTAATGTGGAAGACAAAAGGCACTAGTTTTACTTCTATAACAAAATGTATTCCCTCAAATAACTTCTTGACAACCCTTCATTTAGTTTACTTCTAGGTATTAAGTAAATTTAAAAATAATATATCTTTACTTTTTTAAAATTCTGAAATTCATGCTTTTTCCTAATTCAGGTTTCTCACTATCAGTAAAATTAGTGTGGTTTGACATACTTATATGACTATACAAAAAATATACAAAACTCCATATGAAAATGGAATTAATTTAATATTAATTAATGTAATGAGTGTTGAGATTGAACAGACATTTTTCAAATGTATTAGTGGTAGATATAGATCATCATTATGATTTTGAGGAAGAGAGAGTAATATTTTTTGACTATCATATGACAGGTACCTTGCATTATCTCATTTGACTCTCTCCAAGGTTACATTATCATCTCCATTTTTTAAATTGAATTTACTGGGGTGACATTGGTTAATAAAATTATATACATTTCAGGTGTACAACTCTATAATATATCATCTGTATATTGTATTGTGTGTTCACCACCTCATTAAGTCTCCTTCCATCATCATTTATCCCAGCCTTTGCCCTCTTCTACCTCCCCCCACCTCCCTTCACCTCTTGTAATCACCATACTGTTGTTTATGTCTATGAGGGCTTTTTTTTTCCTTTTCTTAATCCCTTTACCTTTTCCACCCAATTCAAAAGCCCCTTCCCCTCTGACAGCTATCAATCTGTTCTCTGTATCTGTGAGTCTGATTCCATTTTGTTTGTCAGTTTATTTTGTTCATTAGATTCCACGTATAAGTGAAATCATATGATACTTGTGTTTCTCTAACTAGCTTATTTCACTTCACATAACATTCTCCAGGTCCATTCATGCTGTCTCAAAAGGTAAGATTTCCTTCTTTTTTAAGGCTAAGAATTATTCCATTGTGTAAATATACCACAGCTTTTTTATCCACTCATCTACTAATAGGCACTTGGCCTGCTTCTAAATCTTGGCTATTGTAAATAATGCTGCAATAAACATAAGTGTGCATATATTCTTTTGAATTAGTGTTTTGGGACTTTTGGAGGAATTATACTACCTGATATCAAACTATACTACAGGGCCATAGTAATAAAAATAGCACTGGCATGAAAACAGACACAGGTCAATGAAATAGAACAGAAAGCCAAGAAATAAACCCAAGCCTTTATAATCAATTAATATTTGACAAAGGAGGCAAAAACACACAATGGGATAAAATAGTCTATTCAATAATAGTGTTGGGAAAATTGGATAGATACATGCAAAAAATGAAACTAGACCAGCAACTTACACTATACACAAGAATAAACTAAAAATGGATTAAAGATTAAATGTTAGAATTGAAACCATAAAAATCCTAGGAGAAAACATAGGCAGTAAAATCTCAGACATTTCTTGTAGCAATGTTTTTCTGATCTATCACCTCAGGCAAGGGAAACAAAAGAAAAAATAAACAAATGGGACTACATCAAACTAAAAAGCTTTTCAAAGTAAAGGAAACCATCGACAAAATGAAAAGACAACCCACTGATTGGGAGAACATATTTGCCAATACATCTGATAAGGATTTAATACCATCTCCATTTTTAAAAATGAGAAAACTAATGCTGAAAGAAGTTATTAGTTGCCCTAGAGAAAATGGTGAGATTCCATCCCAAGTTGTCAAATATCAAAGCCTATCCATGCCCCTTAAAATCATGTTATGTTAACTTTTTTATATTAGCTCCCTCATATAAAAGGTCACTATCTGTCCAAGATCCTTGAGTTACTAAAAAAAAACAAAAAAAACAAAAACAACAACTTTAATTTGAATTTACCACTTGCACTGATATGTTACAACCAAATACCTATTGGTCATTCTATTATTGCTAGGGAACATTATTAATGCTTAACATCACAGATAATATCAATGCAAGAATAACTGTGGTTTGGTATTTTCCCAGGCAGATGTTGATATCTAGACTTTGATGGTTAACAACGTATTGAGTTTATTCCAAATTTACCACAAAGAGTCTCAAAAATTTCCTTACTAAACGACCATTTCAAAATGTCGGTGAAGTTCATTAGAAGTACCTAAAAATATACTTTTATAATATACTTTCATGTGGATAAAAAATTAACCATTCCAAATTAGCTAAACAATAGTTGTAGCCCTATAATCAGTATAGGGATATATACTGATTATATATAATGTATTTACTGATCTTATGCTCAGAGCTCAAACTTCTGTTATACAATTCCATTTTAAGAAATTTTTCCTTAAGAAATATGAGTCAAAGATATTCAACTATGCATTTTTTTATAATAAAAAAAAGTGTGGCCCTAGCTGGGTACTTCAGTTGGTTAGAGCCTTGCCCCAAGATGCCACAGTTGCAAGTTCAATCCCTGGTTAGGACACATACAAGAATCAATCAATGAATGCATAAATAGGTAGAACAACAAATTCTCTCTCTCTCTCTCTCTCTCTCTCTCTCTCTCTCTCTCTCACACACACCTCCCTAAAATCAATTTTTTAAAAATTGTAAAAATGCCTAAAAAAAACAACAAAAGAAGATTGATTAAATAAAATGCAGTACATAGAATGACATATTATCATTGACATGGGAAGATGTTCATGATACATAGCTAAATGGAAAAGGTGATTATTAAACTTTATATGTAAAGTGATCTCATTTTATTTTTTAAAAAACCTGTTCAAAATCACAATGAGATATCACCTGTTGGTTATTATAAAAAAAATACAAGAAATAACAAGTGTTAGCAAAGATATGGAGAAAAGGGAACCCTCAAGCACTGTTGGTAGGAATGTAAATTGGTATGGTTACTATGGAAAACAGTATGTAGGTTCTTCAAGAAATTAAAAATAAAACTATAATAAATCCAGCAATTCCACTGCTGAAACTAATATATTATATGTCAACTATACCTCAATAAATAAATAAATATGTATATATTCATGAATTTATTCAAAGAAAAACATCTGGAAAATATGTTTAGTACAAAAATGTTAGCAAATCTCTGAGTAATGGTGTTACAAATGACATTATTTCCTCCTTTGTATTTTTAAAATATTTCCTGATAATTTTTCAATGAGAATAAATTAGCTTTATAATAAGAAAAAAAATTACTAAAAATAACTCTGATGGGCATTTTGGGGGAGATTAGTCTATGGTCCCTGAGAAATAGTAGCAATGTCCATGTATGTAGCACATTTGAAAGGAATCTATTATGTTTGATACATTTCCATTTGCAAACTACATTATGTCAATTAATCAGTTATAAGCAGTTGTCAAACATGTACAACGTGAGAAACATGATATTTCACATTGTAGGAGAATAGAAGAAATTGACTATGCCTTACAGGACCTTATAACCAAGTGAAGAATGAAAGCATACCCAATTTTTACTACAAACTAGTGAGGAATGTAAAACTTGCTAACTTATTTCATGAGCAGAAGGAAGTTATAGCTACTTGTTGAACCAGTTTCATGTTTGTGCATAAGATGAGGTTGATACAGAGCCCCAATACTTTTTTATCATTTAAATGTTCTAATTTTAAAGGCATCAGGATCTTAGGATCGGTTGGACTCTACTGTTTCAAAAGTTATATTTATGAATTTATTATTTTTTTCTCCTACAACAATGAAAGTTCACACTTTGTTAAATATAATTAACAGTTTATTTAAATCACCTGAAAATGTGACATTCTTTACATCTAAATTTTCTCAATGTCCAGAGCTTACTTTTGAAGGGTCACACTTTTCAAAATTTTACCAAACTATTCACAAAATATATTCCTTCCTTCTTAAATAAATAAATAAACTACAGGCCCAGTGCATGAAATTGTGCATGGGTAGGGTCCCTAGGCCTGGCCAGCAATCAGGGCCCTTGGGGGCCTTCCTTCCCCTGGCTGCTGGCTGCTGGCTGCCAACTGGGGCCTTCCTTCCTTTTGTGCCACCCCTGATGGTCAGCACACATCATAGCAAGCGGTCAAACTCCTATAATCAAGCTCCCAAGGGGACAATTTGCATATTAGCCTTTTGTTATATAGGATTTGATGCTTTCTCCAGTTTATTATAACATATAGCCATTATTAAAGATTTGTTCCAGACTACTAAAAAATACAGGTCTGTTTGCCCTTTCATTGATTAGATCCATGCTGTTATGTTTTCTCAGTTCTTGTGTCTATTTTTTGACATAGTTTTTAGTTTATATAATCTTTTGTTTTTCAGGTACCACCTATAACTTGCTGTTAAGAATGTGGCTTTAGGGAAACTCCTCATCTAACATCTTTTTCTAATTTGCTGCAGGCTAAAATTGAGAACCTGGGTAGGTAAAGGTTGGAACTCTCTTATGTCAAATGCATGGGCTCATGGACAATGAGACATTTACATTAGCTACTCACAGGTCTTTTTTCATCTTCTAGGCATTTAATGCTGCCATAGATTGCTGAGCATTTCATAATCGTCATATTTGAGATGTTTTACATTTCAGAAAACTTTGATGGGACCTATTAAGTTGATTTCAAAATCTTCATAATATTTTAAGTTTGAAGGCAGGCATTCTTCAGAAGAAAAGGATAAAAGAGATACATTGAATAAGTGATAAAAGATTATAAAAACAAAAAGAAAGGGGGAAGAAAGTGAAAAGGGAAAGAAGAGGAAAAGGCAAGAAGAAGAGGATGTGAGGAGATTAGGAACACTGAGAGAGGGGAGAAGAGATGGAAATATTTAGAGAGGGGGAAAGGGATGTAGAGAAGGGATGAAAAAAAGGGAAGGAGAGAAAACTAAAGCAGCAGTGGGGAAGGAGAAATTGAAATGTGAAGAGTGAGAAAAACAGACAGAAAGAAAAGAAATAAAGGGAGGAGGTAGAGAAGTAGAAGCATAGAAACAAAGTAATAGAGAAAAGGAGAAAAAGGAAGGAAGGAAGGGATATACCACCTAACAGCTTTCTAATTACCAAGAATCAAGGTATTCCTCTTGAATATTTTATGAAGTTTATCCTTTCAGTACACCCTTGTTTTTACTTGTTACTTTGATTACATTTCAGTTTCTTGCAAATAAACAGTCTCTGACTAAAATATATTCCCCCATGATCACTTATTGACCATCTTCTTATTAGAAATTAGACTCAATGCAAGTCTACATATTACAATATCCTCATTTTATCAATTAATATAACAGCTTAAAATTACAGTGGATGGTAATCCACATCAATGTAGTATGGCCTGGCATATTTAGATTTGAATATGTTTCATAAAAATAAAATACTAGTGTTTTAGTTGTCTCTATATAACAAATTATCCCAAAATTTAGCAGCTTAAAACAAGAACATTTATTATCTCAGTGTCTATGAGTCAAGAATTTGGAAGCAGCAGAGCTAGATGATTTTGGCTCTAGATGTCTTACGAGTTTTCATTCAAAACATTAGTCAAAGAAGGCTTCACTTGGACTAAAGGATCCCCTTCCAAGAAGTCTCCCTCACACAGATGATTTCTTGAATGTTCTTACATGGTAATTGGTTTCTCTCAGAGCATGTCATTCCTGAGAGAGCAAGACAGAAACTTTAATGCTTTTATGACCTAAGCTATAAAGTTACACTCTGTCATTTCCTCACTATCCTATTGGTTACACAGTCAGCCCTTTCACTGTGGGACTGAACTACACAGGGTGTACACACCAGGGGGTGAGAATCACTGGGGACCACTTTGGAGGCATGCTCTCTATCACACTTCGCTCACCAGTGTGATATTGGTAACTGAAGTTTAAATTTAAATTTCTGAGAAACAAATGATTTGAATGTAAGATGGCTTTTGAGATCTTAACTGTTTTCTTTCAAAGTTTTAGAGAGGAGAATCAGCTACATGGTATATTGAGGGTTATATTGGTAGTATTTACTATCTTAACAGGAAAATCATCATCTAAATTCTGAATGTGATTTCATGAATATGGCATAGTTTCTCCTGGCTGTGACACTGACAGTCTTAGAATTTAGGTGGTCTCTCTCTCCTCTCGTTCTTAATGAGGTGTAATTTATAGTAAATTTCATTCTTTTTTATGTACACGTCTATGATTTTTGACAAATATACCATTGTATAATCATCACCATAATCAAGATATAGAACAACTTCAAAATATTAGTACTACTTTCTTTTTTTGAAATTTTCTTTCTTTTCTTCTCTTACCAAGGTAAGAGGAAACATTTGTCTTCAGAATTAAGTCAACAACATACCGGAAATCTTTGCAAAAGAGAAAACATTCATCTCTAGAAATGGGGTAAACAGGGTTGAACTGTGACCTAGGGTTGGAGATAAAGGAAGTCAAAGAGACTGCCGCAGTAAAACCACCAGCATGGCTAGAAAGTGCAAGAGCAGTGCTCTAGAATTCAGTTTATTTTCTTTATGGCACCCTTTTCCTATGCCCCAGAATCTAACCTCCATATTTTTTTCCAGAATGCTCCTTCTGATTCAAGCTGATGATTCTACTCCCCTGATAACAGTTCTTCAATGGCTCCCCATCATCTGAAGGAAAAGTAGTGATTCCTTGCGGCCACAGGGGCCAGGTAGGTGGCCTAAGCAGCAGTTGGTGAAAGCAGATAGGAGGGGAGCTACTGCCGAGTGGTGACAGCAGAGTCTGTCAAATTTGGGAAAATGTGGTCAGAACTCCCAGTTCTTCCGGAGAACCTAGAAGTCCGGGTTTGTATGTGAAATGTCTCAATTTTCAAATGCTGACAACTAATTCAATTTAAAAAACCACACAGTAAGAGCCAAACAAACCACTTCTGTAGCCTGTGGGCAATCAGTCAACTCTGACCTGATCCACAGGATAAAACCCAAACTCCTCAGCACGGCATAAAAGGCTCTTCATGAAATGCTTCCTGCCTACCTTTCAACCCTACTTCTTGCCAGTTCTTCCTTCCCCCCAAAAAGCATGTGCTTCATCACTTGTGTATCACCTTCAGCCCCAGTAGAAGTGTAGTTGTACTTTCTGCCCACGTTCCTCTGGCGGATTGTCCTTTTTACTAACACGGCATCACTCCCAAACATCTCATCCAATTCCTCTTGGATTGATTACCTCCCCAAAGTGTCACCTCCTCCCAGAAGCCATCCCTGCCCTCCTTTATCATCTAAAATAGATGCCTTTACGGTGGGTTCCCAAAGCATTAAGTAAATCCCAGTCATTATCTGAAATAAAGACTCTAAAAGGAGGAGCAAATATATGTGGGGAGCTAAGCTCCATTTCCAGTTTGTTAGACTTGGTTGGTTATTTCATGTCAGGAGGTAATTGTATAACTAGGAAGGAAGCAATATCTGGCCTTGAGGTGGGAAATCTGAAAAAAACTTTGGAAGGGGGAAAGAAAAGAGGGCTGCAGAAGAAATCCTGTGAAGTAAGGTGTAGACAGGGGAAAAGGAGTATATAGGAGGAGTGTTTTTTAAAATATATTTTTATTGATTTTTTACAGAGACGAAGGGAGAGGGATAGAGAGTTAGAAACATGGATCAGCTGCCTCCTGCACACTCCCTACTGGGACGTGCCCACAACCAAGGTACATGCCCTTGACCGGAATCGAAGGTGGGACCCTTCAGTTTGCAGGCCGATGCTCTATCCACTGAGCCAAACCGGTTACAGTTATAGGAGGAGTTTTAAAAGTAGTTAGAAACTTCAGAGGAAAACAAGTGGTATCATGGAAGTCGAGGGGAAATTTTTAAGAAGGCAGAAGTAGTCACTGGACAAATGCAGCAACACGTCCACTGCATTTAGCAATGACAGCAGTGGCCATCCTGACAAGACTAGTTTTTAAGGAAAGGTGGTTGTGAAACCAAACTGGTGTGAATTAAGGAGTAAAAAAATGAGGAAGTGGAAACCATGAATAAAGATTATTCTATTATTTTTGCGAATTGAAAAAAAAACCCACTAGAATTTTATATGGGGTTAAGATATTTTTGGAAGAGCTATTTACTAAGTATTTCTCAACAGGAGAGGTATGGGTATTTTGAGAAGCATAATTCATTGTCGTGAGGAGAATTTCCTCATATTACAATTTACTTAGCATTCCTGCCACCTCCGTCCCCAGTAAATCACAGAAGTGCTTCCCAGTCATTTTGATAACCGTAAATGCCTCCAGCCTCATTTCCAAATGACCCTGGGATTGAAAAAGCAAACCAACAAACCCTGCAAACCACAATAGGATCTCTTTTTCTCTCGACATTTTGTGAAAAATTGTACACAAAAAATAGTATAATAAATACTTAAACACCTATTAGCAAGATTCAGAAATTGTTAACATCTTGCCAATTTACTTTATCTACTTATGTGTGCTTGTATTTATTTTTCATTTTGCTGACAATTTGAAACAAAGTTGTAAAAATCATGAGACTTTATGAATGTTTCGCTCTAAATTAAGATAGAATCTATAATCACAACATTATTACCATATCTTGGAACACAAACAACATAAAATTCCTTAATATCAATCTAAAATCCAATCCATATTCAATTTTACCAATAATCAAATATAACTAACATGCATCTTATAGGAGGTTCTTAAAGTAGTCAAATTCATACAAACAGAAAATAGAATGTGGTTTCCAGGGACTGGGGGTATAGGGATGGACTTATTTTTTAATGGGTACAGAGCTTCAATTTTTCTTTCTCTTTTTTAAATTATTAATTTTATTTTCCTTCCTTTCTTCTTTCCTTCCTTCCTTCCTTCCTTCCTTCCTTCCTTCCTTCCTTTCTTTTTTCTTTTCTTATTTTTTTTTTTTGAGAGAGAGAGAGAGAGAGAGAGAGAGAGAGAGAGAGAGAGAGAATGGACGATAGAAGAGCATGAATTTTTGTTATTTCACTTACTTATGAATTCACTGGTTGATTCTTTTATGTGTCCTGACTGGGAATCTAACCTAAAACCTTGGCGTATCAGGGCGACACTCTAACAAACTGAATTACCCAGGCAGGACCTCAGAGTTTGTCTACAAAATGAAAAAATTCTGTGGATAGATGGTGGTGATGATTGCACAGCAGTATGAACGTAGTGAATGCCACAAACTGTACACTTTAAATCAAGCATGTCAAACTCAAAGGCTAACATGGCCCAAATAAATGAGACATGCCACCCGTGGGCCGCAAGTTTGACATGCTTGCTTTAAATGCTTATAATAGTAAATTTTATGTTATGTATAATTTAATATAGTTTAAAAGTATTTTTTTAATTTAAAATGGCCCAGCTGGCATGGCTCAGTGGTTGAGCGTTGACCTATGAACCAGGAAGTGATGGTTTGATTCCCAGTCAGGGCACATGCCCAGGTTGCAGGCTTGATCCTCAGTATGGGGTGTGCAGGAGGAAGCCTATCGATGATTCTCTCTCATCATTGATGTTTCTATCTCTCTCTCCCTCTCCCTGTCTTTGAAATAATAAAAATATACATTAATAAAATAAAATAATAAAATAAAATAAAATAAAATAAAATAAAATAAAATAAAATAAAATAAAATGTAGCCTATTTTAAGGAGATTATCCTGAGTGGGCCTGAGTTAATAGGAAAAGAGGGACTGGGCCCTACCTGGAGGGAGATGCTCCTGCTGGCATGGACACTCTGTTTGAGGAGGCCTCATGGTGAGTACCTGAGGGCAGCCTCTATGAGCTGAGAGCAGCCTCCAGCTGACAGCCAGCAAGAAAATGGGGACCTCAGTTCTGCAGAGAATTGAATGCTGTAGAGAATTGAATTCTGCCAACAGTCAGTGACCTTGGAAAAGGATTCCAAGGCTCAGTTGAGGATGAGGCTGGCAGCATCTGGATTTCAGCTTCAAACCCTAAGCAGAAGATAGAGCCAGGCTCTTGACCCACAGAAACTCTGATTTCAAAATCTGTGGTGTTTAAGCTACCAAATTTGTTGAAATGTGTTGCACACAAAAGAAAACTATTAGCAATAGGCAGTCTTAGTCTGTTATTTGCAATCTAACATCCTGACTAGCTCATGTATCTACGCTTGGCTAGGGAACCTCAGTAGATAATTCCAAGACTCTGTGCCATGAAATAAATAATCCCCGCTCCCTTCCAGGAAAACCTATGCATTACTATTAATAGAAGGGGGAAGGCATGCCACCAGGTGAAATTTAAAAAATTAAAAAACAGATGTATGTATGCGTATAGGTGTATATTTTACTTAGAAGTTAACTTGCTATCTACCTATTATTTTTTATCTAATTTTCTTCCAGTTTTTAGTATCAATTTCTAACCACATTATGTCCATTGTCTTAGAGCGGTGTTCCAAGTCTTCATTTATTTTGATCTTTATGTTATGAGGCTGGGGTAGAAATACATTTTCTCTGTAAGCTCCAAGGAACTGTGAGGTCTTGTACTTGAGCCAGACCATTTGACTGAAGTACACATGGGGACAACCAGTAGGACACGCCTAATGCTCCTGCTTGCAATCAGAATGGACAAATGAGCAGAGGAAGGAAGTAGCTGGACACACAGTCCTCATATCATCCCATTAGTTTGCCTCTACAACTCCAGCTGCCATTCAAACTAGTCTCCCAAATAGAAAGGAAAAGCATTTCCTGTCTGGTCTAAATATATGAGGGTTTTGGTGGCTTGTCATTGAACTGATGACTTTTCAGTCTTTGAGAATTTTCTTTTAAAATTAGATAGGTCATATTTTATGTAAGCCTCATTAAATAGGATTTAAATTCTTAGTTTATGTCAATGATTAATTAAACCTGCTAATAGCAAGAATGAGTCACAGGATAAATGCTTGGGAAGGAGAGAAAAGTTTCAAAGATAAATTAAACTTTCTTCACATTTTACCTACAGCTCTCTGAGGTACTCTGAATAATTCTGTGTGATCCTTTATAAATTCTTCAGTCAGCCCATCATTTTTATAAGTATGTCCCTTTGTATACAAGATTTTCCATGATAAGGCTACTCTCTATTTCCCCAGCTTTGTACCACTATGATTTTCTTGATGTGTTGTGCTCTGATAGTATTTAACTGTCCCTCTTTCTGCCTTTATACATATAAAATTCCCACTCCCCCTTCCCTCACACACATACACATCATTATTTGCACCTAGCCAATTCCTACTCTTCCTTGAGGATGCGGTCATGTATCATTACCTTCTCAAAGATTTTCAAAACAGGCTACACCTGTCTGCCCTTCCCCTCAGCCCCCCTCCCCCAAAGTATACTCTCCTGTCCTACAACAGTATACATGGCTTTACCTGTATCCCAGCGGTTCTCAACCTGTGGGTCGCGACCCCTTTGGCGGTCGAATGACCCTTTCACAGGGGTCACCTAAGACCTGCATATCAGATATTTACATTACGATTCATAACAGTAGCAACATTACAGTTATGAAGTAGCAACGAAAATAATTTTATGGTTGGGTCACAACATGAGGCCAGAAGGTTGAGAACCACTGCGTATCCCTTCATAGACATAAAATTTGTATAAATATTAACTCTTATCATTGTATTAAAATTATGTATTTCAGTATCACCTTCCTCCACTAAAGTATAAACTCATTAACCTAAAACACAATGTCTTATTCCTTTTTATTTTACTTAGTTCTTGGATTATAGTGGGTGATCACAGAATGTTCATTGAGATGTAGCATGGTAAGGAACTATTATTAATTGAGCCTGTGTCAGGCAGGATTTCTAAAGCAGTCCCTCAGAGACATCCCTGCTTTAACCCCTGGAACCTATAAATATAGTACCTATTATTGGGATCTGCTATATGGTCAATTGACTTTGAAATAAGGAGATTATCTAATCTCAGCAACTCTTAAGAACAAACACCTCTCTCAAATCGATGACAGAAAGGAAAGTCAGAGAGGAAGCAAAGCATGAGAAGTGGCTTTGAAGGTGGAGGAGGCCATGTGTACAAAAGAGGCCCCTAGGTGTTGGGAGGGACTCTCAGTTTACCACCAACAAGGAAATGAGGATCTCAGTCCTGCATTGCAACTTGAATGAGTTCCAATGAGCCTCCAGATAAGAGCCCAGCTCTGCTTTGTGATACCGAGCACAGAACCTAGCTGAGCGCACCTGGACTTCTGATCTACAGAACTGGATATTGTTATAAGGTGTTGTGTGTGTAGCAATATATTACAGCACCAATGGAAGATGACCTATGTATCAACTACACACGCAAAGCTCTTTACATACATATTGGGAATGAGTTTCACTTAAAGACTCCTTTCCGAATTTTCTGTAAAGAACTTAATTTCAACCTTCACACCTGGCTAGTAGAGAACTCTGTATCAGTCATTCTTGGAGGTCTTTCACCATCACCAGGGATGTGACAAGTTGCTGAGGTACACTACATAGTGCTTCTGTAGTCATCAGTCATGTTTGCACACTAGTTCATGCTGGAATATTTATCCTAGTCTGGATGACCTCTTCAGGTGTATTCCTGACATTCAAGTCTCAGCTAAGGACAGATTTATTTTGCAACTTCAGGGCCTCTCATTTGAATGAATCCCTTCCAAGGCCCTATACTTATTTGCAATTTTATATCTTTTTTTTCTTAAAGAGGAATTCCCAAACTATATGAAAGTCAGGTACCACAAAACCTGGATACCCCCTCAGCTCAGAACTTTACTGATTAACTAACTACAGTAATTCCTCTTCCCTACCTTCACATCCCCTTAACTGACAGTAACTTTAGACATTGTCTTTTACTTTCTCTCTTGTCCTACTAACTTTTTTCACTACTCTTAAATATCTGAATTTATTCATTTCAAATGTGTTCATTTCCTGTCCCTTCCTACTAGAATGTAAGCTTGTGGAAGGTAGGCACATCATTTATTTCAGTCATTCCTATATCCCCAGAACCTAGAATAATGATTGACAAATAATAGGTATCAATCAATATGTACTGACTTATTGATCTCATGTTTACCAAACTGTTACATTCTGGCTGTTTTAGTCCATTCAGACTGCTATAACAAAATACCATAAATTGGGCAGTTTATAGACAACAAACATTTATTTCTCACAGTTCTGGAGGCTGCTAACTCTTAAGATCAAGTTACTGGCAGACTCTGTGTCTGGTGAGTGCTCACTTCCTGGTTCATAGATGGTGGTCTCTTCACTGTGTCCTCACCTGGTGGAAGGATTCAGGGAGCTCTCTGGGGCCTCCTTGTAAGGGCACTAATATGACCTAACCACCTCTCAAAGGCCCTAACTAATAATAGGACTTCAACATATGAGTTTGGGGGGGAGGGGGCATAAACATCAAGATCATGGCGTCAGACAAGTTTGTGGCACAGCTATGTTTGGCTAGTAGGAGTCCCTAGTGGGAGTCCCAGGCCTAGCCATTCAGTCTGAGATCCTGTCACATTCTAGAGACAACTCCAGGGATCAGGAGGTAAATCCCACTGCTCTAGAGACCCACCAAATTCTTCCTCATCCTTTTAGTCTAGGTGTCACTTTTTATTTTCAGTGAAATCCTTCTTTCCCATGGCAGTACACAAGGATGGCTTGGGAGAACCTTCATCTCTACCTTAAATAAAATTATATTATGAATTAACATTTTTTAAAGTGGAATGAAAGCAAATTTAGAAAATGTTCCTATTCGCATATATATATATATATATATATATATATATATATATATATCAACACTAATAAAAGAGAAAAATGGTAATTGGCGTACGACGATACCCTTTTCATTGGTTAATCAGAGCTATATGCAAATTAACTGCCAACTAAGATTGGCAGTTAACTGTCAACAAGATGGTGGTTAATTTGCATATGTAGGCACAATGCAGGGAGGCAAAAGGGAAAGCAGGAAGAAGCCCCCTGCCACTGACAGTGATCGGAAACCCAAGGGGGAGCTAAGAGCTGGGGGGCAGGGCAAAGGCGGCCCTGGGGCCGCCTTTGCCCTGCCCCCCAGCCATGATCGGAGAATCAGGTGCCTTTTCCGCCCTGGCCAGTGATAGCAGGAAGTAGGGGTGGAGCCAGCGATGGGAGCTGGGCATGGTCAAAGCTGGCAGTCCCAGGAGCTAGGGGCCCCTTGCCTGGGCCTAAAGCGAAGCCCGCGATCACGGGGCCGCTGCAGCTGCGGGTCCCCGATGCCCGGGCCGGACGCCTAAGCCAGAGGCATCAGGCCTGGGCAAGGGGCAGATCCTGCGATTGGAGGGTGATGGGGGTCAACGTCTGAGGGCTCCCAGTATGTGAGAGGGGACAGGCTGGGCTGAGGGACACTCCCCCCGCCACCCCGACACACCCAGTGCACGAATTTCGTGCACTGGGCCCCTAGTATATATGTATGTGTGTGTATATATATATATATATGGCTAATATGCAAAGTGTCCCCTTGGGAGTTCAACTGGGAGAACGGGAGTTCGATCGCTTGCTATGATGTGCACTGACCACCAGGGGAAGGCGCGGAACATGGTGGGTGACCAGCAGCAGCAGTGGGTTGCTGAGGGAGTGAGGGAAGGAGAAGGCAGGGAGGTGGGGAGGCAGGGCAGCAGGGGAAACCGTGTGGTGGCAGCCCGCAGGTGGTGAGGGAAGGAGGAGGCTGGGAGGTAAGGAGATGGGGACTCTGACCAGCCCTGATCACTGGCCAGGCCTAGGGACCCTACCCGTGCACGAATTTCATGCACCGGGCCTCTAGTTGATTTATAATTCTATACAAATGTAGTTTCAATAATTTCCTAGCCACCTGGTACACTACTTCCAACCAGACTACTAGCCCTAAACTCATTAAGTAGAAATTTAGGGGTGGCCATTTCAAGCTAGGAGGAAATGTGTTTTGAAACAACTTCTGCTTTCTTCTCTGCCACAAACATCCCCTGAGACAAGGAAGCAGAGTTGCTATCAGCTTAAATGAGGGAAGGAAAAGAGGCAAATACAAGAAAACAAACAAGATCTCAATTTTTTTCTTCCTCATATACAGTATTCATCTAATCTTAAAACAACCACATAAAGCTGATATTATTTCCATCTGCCAAAACTGAGCATAGCCATTACCCTTGCTGCTGTGTCTGTTATCACTGCACATGTTTATCCTCACTAGCATCCCACTGTCCCATTTTGTCCTCTGCTCTCTGGAGGAATTTAGAAGCTTTTCCTAGGATTTGAGCTGAAGGACATTTGAATGAATCCCTCTACAGGGTGCTAGTGTTTCAGTTGGAGCTCTTGCACCTATACTCTCCCTCCAGATGTTGGAGCAGCCTTTAATGTCCCCATCATTTCAGTGCTATGGAGGATGACTCTGAATTGCTCAGTTCCCTTTGTCTTTTTTCCAGAGCTCATAGATACTTTCATGTAAATTGGCCTTCCAATAGTCTCCCTTGCTATCTCCAGGTGGGTGTGCCACAAAGGCCTTTCCTGCAACCTTCACTACATTAATTATAATAATTATTACACGTGGTAATTAAAGCCAGCCAGTGTTTCTTACAGTGTGGGACATGTAGACTAGTGGTACATGAGGTCATTTTATTTTTATTTTTTTAAAGTGTTGATCTGTTTTATTATCTGACTGGAAAACTAGACACTCCACCAGTTCAGGAGGGATGGGTGGCTTAATCCTTCTCCTCCTCACTTTGGCTCCTGTTCCCCTGACCTACATGAGATAATTTTAGATGGATGGGACATTAAAATACCAGTGAAGCCACTCAGCAAAACAACTATTCTTCTTTCAATATCCTTTAATCTTCCTGATTATATTAAGTAGAAAAATATTAGGTTGAGGCTAATGTGTGCAATTCTTACCAATCTTCCTTTTTTTTTTTTTTTTTTTTTTTTTTTTTTTTTTTTTTTTTAACAAATTGAGCCTATCCTGTGGGGCTCAGCAGTTGAAAGTCAACCTGTGAACCAGGAGATCATGGTTTGATTCCTGGTCAAGGCACATGCCTGGGTAGTGGGCTCAATCCCCAGTGGGGGTGTTCAGGAAGCAGCCAATCAATGATTTTCGCCCATCATTGATGTTTCTATCTCTTTCACCCTCTCCCTTCCTTTCTGAAATCAATAAAAAAAATTTTTTTTAAAATTGAGAGCCAGCCTTGGGCTCAGACCTTTGATAGACTACCTAACTAGACTAACATTTTGTTCTCATTGCATTTATGTTTAAGGTCTTCTTTTCTTTATGCCAACTGGAAATGTTTTTTACTTATGAAGGATATAGGACTTCCTTTTTTAAAATGAATAGTGGTTAATTTTTTAAAATATATTTTTATTGATTTCAGAGAGGAAGGGAGAGGGAGAGAGAGAAACATCAATGATGAGAGAGAATCATTGATTGCTGTCTCCTGCATGTCCCCCACTGGGGATCAAGCCCACAACCCAGGCATGTGCCCTTGACTGGAATTGCATCCTGGATCATTCAGTCCACAGGCTGGCACTCTATCCACTGAGCCAAACCAGCTAGGCCCTTTTAAAACAAATCTATTTAAAAGAAATATATTTAAGTTTTTTAAAAGGTCAATTAATATTTGTTAATAATAGTATTTGTTAAATAATAATCCTGGATTTAGCAAAAATCAAGACAAAGTTTGGGAAACATTAAATTAAGCCATTCCTATGAATGGCGATGTGATGTTCTGACACTGACAATGATACAGGTTGCAGGTCATGTGCATTAGAGGCAAGTTATCTCTTTAACACTATGGCTGTACTTTGGATTGTTGTCACTCATCTGATTCCTTATTTGTAGGGACCAGAGGAGCTTCACTAGAGTTAAGTTCTTGGGAAAAAGCCAAATGGGGGAGAGAATATACCCTGAATAGTTAAAAGCAAGTTGGGGAGTGAGGGTGACTTTGTAACCCAGAGGTAAGGCAAGGGGTTGCTATGACCGGAAATCAAGATTGGTCTAAAAGTGGAGTCTGAAGCAATTTAGGGTGGTTCAGTGTTGGTTCCAGTTAACAAAGTGGGTGGGACTAATTTAAAATTCTAGCAGATTATGACCCTGACCTGGTAGCTCAGTTGGTTAGAGCACTGTCCCAATAAATCAAGATGGCAAATTTGACCCCAGGTCAGGCCACACAAAAGCATCAACCAACGAATGCATAAATAAGTGGAACAACAAATTGATGTTTCTCTCTCTCCCTTTCTCTAAAAAATCAATAAAAAATAAAATGCTAGCAAATTATAAACTTTTCTTCAGGTTTCTAAAAACAACATTGGAAAGAAATTATTATACAGTAGAAGAGAGCCTAGGTGTAGAGTACAGGAAATAGGAACAAACTGCCTTGTTAACTATTCTATTCTCAAATGTATAAATGTAAATTAGAATCTCAGGTTTGGACTGGGGATGAGGAGAATTTAAATATATGACTTAAAAGTATTTTTCAATATATTATGTGCATTTTGTACCAAAATACATTTCCAATTGTATAATAGAAGATTCACTGAACAGAAAAGTTGGTTTATAGAAACTTTTCATATATTACATTGTATAAATTATATATACCTTCACTATTATTTCATAAAGAATGTAATGATCAGTAAAGCTGTGAGCTATCAATTCAACAAAGAAACAAGTTAGATCTGAAGGAGTCACAGTATTTTCTTTATAACAGAAACTAACTTCTTTTTGCATGTGAAAAAGTTTTTTACCAAATGGCAAATAACTAATCTTTTACAGAACTAATTCTGAAATTCTTATTTTTTTCCCTTGGGTTTACTTTAAAATTTTCATTTTGTCTGTGTTCACATATTGCAACATAATCAAATAATACATTTTCAAGTTTAGGTTCAGTAATAAATGAATACATAAAATTCCATGTTGGTTAAGTTAATACTAAACTAAGGCCATACATATGCAAGCTTTTGTATTACATTCTCTAGATGTTAATAATAGTATCATATTATGCTGAATTCTTTAGGTGATGGTATATCAGAGAGAGATAGAGAAAGCACAGAAAAAAATTCACACAAAGCTTGGACTTTTTAACAAGTAAATTGATGATTATTAGAGGATATCTGTAATGTAATTAAGCTTTGAAAAGATATGAATAACTGAATACCCCAAAATGAATGAACAATTTGCTGCAACAAAGAAAAACAATTAGCAAATTAATATAGTTTAATTTTCACTTCTATTTTAAGGCTTAGGTTGTTTTAAAGGTGCTAAAAAGTATCCTCACACCCCAATCTACTTAGAGGCCATTAGGAAATGAAAATATTCGCATTTCTCAGTTTCTTCTTATGCTTAATTTTTTTTAAAAAAAAATGTGTTTATTGATTTCAGAGAGGAAGGGAGAGGGAGAGATAGAAATATCAATGATAAGAGAGAATCACTGATCAGCTGTCTCCTGCATGCCCCCTACTGGGAATCGAGCCCACAGCCAGGGCATGTGCCTTGACTGGGAATTGAACCCAGGACCCTCCAGGCTGCAGGCCAACACTTTAGCCACTGACCCACACCAGCCAGGGGGTGAGCCACACCAGCCCGGACTGCTTAAATTTTTAAGTTCACTCAGCTATTAAGGTAATATGAACAACTGGCTTTTTTTGTTTGATTTCATAGAGGAAGGGAGAGGAAGAGAGAGCTAGAAACATCAATGATGAGAGATGTTTCATCATTGAGGAATGAGCCCTAAACCAAATCCAGGCATGTGCCCTAACCAGGAATTGAACCTTGACCTCCTCGTTCATAGGTCAACACGCAACCACTGAGCCACACCTGATGAGCAACTTAGTGTTCTTTTTTAAATGTTTTGCCTGTTCTGGAAAAAAAAAAAAATGTAAGCCTTCAGTATTGTTAGTTCAATAACAACATTTAAAAAATTCTCCCTAAAAAATCCAAGCAAGTGGCATTTAAGAGTACCTCCAAAGCGGGGAGAAAAAAGGGCACTTCCAATCAGATGAACCTAGAACTAGGAAGTAGACCTGGGGAAGAAAAGCTAAACTCAGGTGAAATTTGCATACATTAACAGCCCAGGTGGGTTTTTGACAGGTAGCCTTTGGGAACTGATACTTACCTATTTATGTTTATTAATGAACTATTATGTTGTTTTATTAATTTTATATCCTGGAGTGCTTGAATAGAAATAGCATAATTCCCACCAAACTCTTGCTCAAATGAAAACTTGAGATACCAACCCATAACCAAGAG
The DNA here is from genome assembly GCF_963259705.1 of Myotis daubentonii. Taxonomy (NCBI): domain Eukaryota; kingdom Metazoa; phylum Chordata; class Mammalia; order Chiroptera; family Vespertilionidae; genus Myotis; species Myotis daubentonii. The sequence goes on along the minus strand of NC_081841.1, from coordinate 78,451,140 downwards.
CACTTTTAAGAGCTACCAAATAGAACATAACATTCTTGGAAAAGAGTAAGGCTATGCTGTCAGTTTTTCTAAGTAGAAAAAGTAGCTGACAAGGCAATCCTCAAATTCCTATCTTTTATTCTAAGAGATGTAGTCTGGAGTCTTTTAAGTGAATAGGAATTTTTGTATTTTATTAGTAACAGAATTCTTCATCACCTAACACCATCATATTCAAAGGCCTGATATTTCCATTGATGCATTTTATGCATGTTACACGCTATTTCTATAATATTTCAGGGGAAATGTTTTTATACTAACGGGTTCTATTACTATCCTAGTAATTGCAGTTCAGAAAATCCAGTCTAACAGGCAGGTGGTTTCCTAGTCACATTTTACTCAGTTATTTTGTTTCTCAACAAGATAGGCTTCGATGCAGTTTACCGGAGAATAAGAAAAGCTTAATTGTTCACTGCTGTATCTGCCACATCTAGAATAATGCTTGACACAGCCCAGGTGCACACAATTTGTTGAAGAAATCCTGATCCTTTTGCCGAGTAAAAAAACTCTTTGGGGACTCAGAATAGAAGGCCCCTAGAGTTTCAGTCAATGGTGAAGTGGTAAAGTGTTTCTTGTCTTGCCTCTAAGCTCTGAAAAATAGATGAAAATAGTGGAGAGTTTAGAATATCAATTGGTGGAGATTGCAAATAGCTCAAAAGACAGTAGTATTTGGGGGTGGAGGGGAGAGGAGGAAGGTTAAGATGAAGGGATTAAGAAGTACAAATTGGTAGTTAGTCCTGCGGATAATCCTGCGAATATAAAGTACAGCGTAGGTAGGTAATACAGTCAATAATATTGTAATAACTACGTATGGTGCCAGGTGAGTACTAGACTTAATAGTAGGGGATCACTTCATATACAAAGGTCTAACCACGGTGCTGTACACCTGAAACTAATATAACATTGAATGTCAACTGTAATGGAAAAAATTTAAAAATACGCAAGACATTAGTATTTGTTACAAATCGTGTGTAGTGTATCATAAAGTCAGTTACAAAGTCTTTTGTGTTGACAAATTACATCTTTTTTTAACACGTGACCTCAAAAGGTGGTTTAAATGCCACTATCGTGATTGTATCGATAGTGCCTAGAACAATGCTCATAATATGTATTGAATAAATGCCGGTTGAATTAACTGTGTACTATTAACATTCCTTTTTAACTCTAGAAGCAGTTGGGTCTTTACCCATCCTTAGAAAGCGATGGAGCAGAAACAGAAATCCCTTAAAAGGTCAGGACAAGTAACGGAGCTGAGCTCAGCTCGTGGGTAGTACCGGACGACAGGCTTAAAGCCTGGAAGGAAAGGGAGGAAAGAGGACCCCAAATACGTGTAAGAGAAAAAAAAAACGAAACAAAATAAAGTATAAAACAAAACAAAACAAACAAGCGAAAGAGGAAAGACGTTTCTAATAGCGGAGGCTGGCAGGAAGCCAGCGCAGTTACCGCAGGCCAACCCTTGTCACCAGGCGTCACCTCTCCGAGCTCGGGCGTCTGGACCACCCACGCCCCTGGCTCCGCGGACCCCACTTTTAGCAAGTTCTGATCGATACGGACACGTCCAAGTTCACCCGAGCTCCTTAGGGAAACCACAAGCACTACATGCACAGCCTATCCTCCACTCCATTCAAAGAACGCAGCCAATCGGAATACCCGCCCAGAGCAAACGACTCGGCGGAGCAGTGACAGCCCGGGAAGCAAAACTGCCCCGTCAGAGCCGCCCGACAGCCCGACGGTTGGCCTCCGGAACCTCAGGAGCCCTCAGCCAGGCAGGCCAACCTTCCGGCCCCGTCCCCGTCCCCGCCCTTCCAGGTCGGTCCCAGCCCCCGCGCAGCCCGGGCGGCCGGACCACACCCGCTTCCCTCCGGTGGCCGCCGCCCCCGCCAGTGCGCCGCAGCGCTCTTCCTGGGGCGGGCGCGGGCGCGGGCTAGTGCGCATGCGCCCCGAGCGCCGGCGCCTCCCTGCCCGGATCTCGCGAAGTTACGCTCCTCGGGCCGCCGGTGACGGGTGGCCGGCCGGGGGCGGGAGGGCTTCGCGGCTAGAAAGGGAGGTCCGCTCGGCCGGGCGCGCCGCCCCAGTGCTCTGTGGGATACTGGAAGTCTCGAGCGTCGCCTCCCGGCTCCCAGCCCGCCTCCGGCCCGCACTCCCCGAGCCGTCACACACCCCCTGCCTTCGCTCTCTCCCCTCGCCGCCTCCCCCTTCCTCCTCCCGATAAGAAGACCCGGCGGCAGGAGAGGGGATGAAGATGGCGGACGCGAAGCAGAAGCGGAACGAGCAGCTGAAGCGCTGGATCGGCTCCGAGACGGACCTCGAGCCTCCCGTGGTGAAGCGCCAGAAGACCAAGGTGAAGTTCGACGATGGCGCCGTCTTCCTGGCTGCTTGTTCCAGCGGCGACACGGACGAGGTCCTCAAGCTGCTGCACCGCGGCGCCGACATCAATTACGCCAATGTGGACGGACTCACTGCCCTGCACCAGGTCTGTGCGCCCCGCCTCCCCTTCTCCGACCCCGCGGGCCCTCGCTCTCCCGCCGGGGCCGGGCCTCCCTCCTCCGCTCCGGGCCTCCCGAGGCCAGGGCCGGCTGCCCGCTGCGGACGGAGGGACGGAGGCAGGAAGGGAGGGAGGGAGCGAGGGAGGGAGAGGACTGGCGGCGGGAGGGCGCCGGGCTGGAGGCCCCTTCAGCCGGGTCGGTGGTGGAGTTGCAGCCGGCCGATTTCCGGGGCAGAGGGGAAAGGGGACTGTGGTCGGCCGGGGGCCCCCGGGCCACATGTGGACGGACGTGTGCCTGGGCTTTGGGGTCGAGGCCGGGAGGGGTGGGTGTAGCGTGGCTGTGCCCGGGGCCCGGTGTCAGGGATCTGCTGGGGAGGACGGGAGATGCTGAGGGCAAGGACCCGCCAGGGGCATTCGGGACGCGGGGCAGTCGGACGTCTTTGGCTTTCAGGGGGCATCGGATGTGTTGTAGTTTGTAGGACTTGGTTACGGATGATGACGACGACGGTGATGATGATGATGATGATGATAGTAATCTAGAGCCTAAGCCTAGAGCCCTGCGCGGACGGTTTCCTGTTTTCTGCTTTATTCCCCTTGGTCGCTGGGGAGGGGAAAGCGGGGTGTAATGAGCTGATGTGCACCGGCCGAAAGGGAGGGGCATGCCGACCGCCGCCGGACCCCCAAGTGTTGAATGAGGAGTTGGCCGCAGTGTCAGAGATCCGGGAGCCCCAGGGCCCGGGGAGTGCGCTGGGGTTAGGAAGAGGGGGACAAACACGGGGCACTCTTTTCACAGCCAGTCACCAGGCCCTGATTTTTTAAAATTTATTTTATTTATTTTTTGTGGAGGTGGGAAGCTGGTCACAAACTTTTCTCAAAATGGATGCTTTGTGCATGTTAAAGTTTTATAGTAGTCTGATTGGGATCTCTCAATGTTAGCCAAATAAGGAGAAACTATTGGCAATCCGGAGATAATGTGCCTTTGCCTTTAACAGGCCAAAAGCAACACAACCCCGTAGCGTTCTGCATAAAAAAAATAAGAACAGTTTTCAGTCACGGTAATAGGTGACAAAGACATATTAATTCTTAGTGGGCAACTCCGGAGTTCCTAGAAAACGACTTTACAGGGAAGCTTGCCCTTACATTGGAGAGACGTGTACAATGTCTCCAAGTTGCCTTGGTTATGTGTGGACGATTGGAGCTTTATTTAGATTTATACTTGTCACAAAAACTTGTTCGGGAGGTTGAAAGTTACGGCTTTGTAGTTTATGTGTATTACCTCGCTGCCTCTTTCAGAGAGGTGTGCGGTGGCATTTTTCCTTTTACTTCTTCCTGTTTAATGAATGACCATTGCTTTAAGTTTAATTGAATTCTAATATCAAACTTGGCTTATAAGCCTGTGTTTACAAAGTTGACTGGATGAACTGAAATGACTGACAAACTACAGGACAAATCTGGAATTCAGAATGTGGCACCCCGTAAAAATATACCAAGATTTTTAAATCTCTTTCTATTTCATAAATTCAGAGTCTGTAATATATTATTGGGCTGAAGTTTATTTTAAGGCATAGCATAATTCTAAGTTCTAAAACATGGTGTTGAGAGTGAAAATAAGTTTGGCATTAAGAATGAATCTTAATGGTAATTATATGAAATGAATCTTTTCACATTTCTTTCAAGTGTGATTTACACATTTTAATATGGAATTGATTCTGAAAGACAGTTATTGTATGCCTGAGGTCAGGATACAGTTGGATAATGGTTTACATCAATACGTTTCACTAAAATTGTCCAATAGAAATGTTAGGTTATTCCTGTTGTGGAGGAATCCATTTGTGAAGGAAATTTTCTAATAATATTGGCTTAGGTAGGCAGAGAAAAACAATGTAACAGGCTTCTTAAAGGTTGTTTTTTTTTTTTTATTTCCTCTCGATTTGGGCATGGTGCAAGAATTATGAGACTTATCAGTGTCTTCCCTAATTGAATTCAGTGGTTAGTTTGGCATAATATAGGTTTAGTCTTTATTGGGTATTTTGTTTTAGCTGACAAGTGGTTAAGCAGAAGTTTCCAAGTTCATACATAATCATTTGCATAACATTTTTTTTGTTAATTTATCTGCACATTCCTTAAATCAGTGAAGCCAAGGTCTTTAATATATCAAGCATTAAGATGTTTAGTACCTTTTCTTCACTCTCATTTTTCCTTTATTAACTCTTCTACCTCTCCCCCCCCCCCCCCCCCCCATTGTGATTGTGAGTGCAAGGAGTTTGGGGAATTCAGGATAACAGATTGCAGATAGTGAACGGTTATAAATAAAACTCATCATTTAAATAAAATAATTACAAGAAAATGTTAAGTTTTTAAGGGATCTCTTGATTGCCAATTGTTCTAAATACTTAAATTATAAAACCTAAAATTGACTCACTGATTTATTTAATAGTCCTTGAATAGTTTTTTATTTAGCTTCTAGAAAGATCATAGAATACTTAAAATGTTTTTACTAGATTAATTATTGGTTAGTGTTTTGGAATATTCATTTACTTTTCTGATTCTGATCAAGTGTTCTAAATTTCACTGTTAGGAGAAAAGTTTTAGGGATATCACAACATGCAAATATACTTCTTAATACAATATTTTGCCTCCATTTTTTAATATAAGCAGATTATATTTGAAAGTTTCTTTAATTGTTTAAATGTGCTCTCATTAGAAGTTACAAAAGATAATCAGTTTTTGGCTATTCTTTTTGTATAGAAATATGCCATGCAGCCCTGGCCAGTGTGGCTTAGTTGGTTGGAGCTTCCTCCCCTGCAGTGTAAGGTCATGGGTTCAATCCCTGTCAGGCACGTACATACCTGGGTTCCCCAGTCCATCCCCAGGAGTACAGGAGGCAACTGATCCATGTATCTCTCTAACACAGATGTTTCTCTCTCTGTCTCTTTCTCTCCCTCTCTCCCTGCTTCCTCCTCCTCTAAAATCAATTTAAAAAAGAAAGAAGTATGTCATGCCTGTAGGGAAAAAAAAGCTGTGTTTCTTGTCAAATTTGCTATCTTGGTCTCTAGAATAGCCCACTCCCCCATAGCTAGAAAACTGTATGGAGCTAGTGATATAAACATATGATTTTCTAGAACTGAGGTCTAGAGTATATTTTCATTTCTACAGTGGGCGATAATCAGGTCTAATTTTATAGCTACCTGGTAGTTTTACACTTAGTAATTTATACTTCAGTTTACTTTATAAAGATTTTAGGAGAGAAATATTAGAGTTTTCAATAGAATGTTTTATTGCCAATTCTTACTAATATTGGTGTGCCTAAAAGGCAGGACTGAGATTTCTTTCAATAGTTTTTAGTATAGCCTTTTGGTTTTTACCTTAAAATCTTATCTACTTCCTCTGTGCCAGCGGCTTCTAAGTCAGTTTCCATTTCTCATTTTTCTACTGATGATGAAGTATTAATTTTTTATTCAATACATTGTGAGTTTATATTTAAAAATATATCTTTAGGTGGTAATATAGTAAATAGAGGTCCATCCTTTTGCCATAGAATAGCGAGTACTGTACTTTATTTACATTTACCTTAGTGATTTCTTCAAAGGATCTTATTCAAATATGGGTTTTTATCATTGTAATTTAGTTTTATAATCCATTTTATCACTTCAACCTGAAATGAAACTTTTCTTTCTTCACCAAGTTTGCTCTTCTCATTGATGCCAGTTTCTGTTAATAATGTCATTAAATCACTATATGGTTAAAAGAATGTGCCCTTTAAATTATTTTCTCTACATAAGATTCTTGTTAGGAAGCTTTAGACATCTAGATCAAGTTTTAAACATTTTAATTATTTTTTCTTCATTTCCTTGTCATATATCCAATCGGTCTTCTTCATACTTGCCTTTGCATCAGTTCTTTTCTTTGCCATTCTCACTATCAACCTAGTTTATGCCTTTATTATTTTTATTCCTAGAGTATAGTAATAGCTAATTGCTTTCCCCATATCTTATCTCCCTGGTCCAATCCAGCATTCATATTGCTATCTGACTGATCTTTTAACAATACCACTTTGTGTCACTCCTTAAATTCAGATTTAAATTCTTTAACTTATACCTGATATATTTCCATTGTGTTGTAATTTTTACTCTTTACTTTTTTATTTCCATGCCTGTGGTCATATTTTTCTTCTATTAGAATATCCTCCCTATCCTTTGCCAGTCAAAATCCTATTCATTCTTCAAGGTTCAACCCAATTGCCAGCCAGAAGGGATCTTACTTGAATAGTGTTTGTAAGTTTGTCTTTTCTGGATGATTGTAAGGACCCAGTCTCCACATTTTGTATTTCCAGAGGCTGGCACATAGTAGGTGCTCACTAAAAATTTATTAAATTGTATTTTTTTTAATATATTTTATTGATTTTTTTTTACAGAGAGGAAGGGAGAGAGATAGTTAGAAACATCGATGAGAGAGAAACATCGATCAGCTGCCTCCTGCACATCTCCTACTGGGGATGTGCCCGCAACCCAGGTACATGCCCTTGACCGGAATCGAACCTGGGACCTTTCAGTCCGCAGGCCGACGCTCTATCCACTGAGCCATACCGGTTTCGGCTTGAATTGTATTTTTTGCCTCGTATTGTAGATACATAGTTTATTTGTATGTCATGAGGTAAATCTTTAAAATCTTCATATCCAGATTAGGGTATTGTTCTTGCACTTAGTAGAACTTTTATTTTTATAAAGAAATGAATAACTTTGTGTAGATATTTTTTACAGATTTTTTTATTATCTTGAGATTTTTAACATTTCTTAATATAACCTTCCTATTAAAAAATCCTAAACCTGTTTAAATCTTGTTTAAATGATAGAAAAATTTCAGTTGAGTCATTAATTAATTTGCTACCTTCTTTTATAAGGATCTAAACTAGGTCCTATAGCGGAGTACCAAGTAGAAATAGATCCATGTTCTATGTGATTATTATTTTAAAATACTAAAGTTATACTTTTCAATACAGACTTGTAGATATGTTTAGTATTAAATACTTTTGCCCGTAAAAAACAAATTTTATCAACTTCTAAAGTTAGAAGCCATTTGAAGCTTCTTTGTAAAAATATGTGACTCCCGTCTTGTCAGTAAAAGGAATACTTTTGTGCAGTCTTTTCTTAAGTGTTTAATCTTCTCAGCCAATCCGTTTTCACTGGACTGTAATCTGAAAAGTAACTCTCTTTTTAAAAGTATTCTAATAGGGCTACTTAAAGTGTTTTCCAACCAGAAGGAAAAGAGACTGGAAGCAGCTGATATTGAGTCTCTTGTTAGGCAATCGTGTAATTGGTACATATGAGACATCTATTTAAAACTGAATACAGAGTTTATAATTGTTCCCCGCCCCCCTTTTTTTCTTTTTGGTGGGAGATAGTAAGATCTTAGAATAATAATCTATTGGATCACTCATAAATAATGTTAAAATATGTGATTAAAAGAATGTGCAGTTTAGATTATTTTCTCTAATATTCTCGTTAGGAAGCTATAACACTTTAAGCTGATGACTCTTAAAAATTTTTATTGAAATTATCCTAAATTCATTTTTTAAAAACCCTATCTAAACAAACAAACAAAACTCCTAACCCCATATAGGCCCCTCACTTCCTGCAAATAAATGGACAACCCTAGCCATATATGGGTTGTGCTGGTAGGGCATCAGTGCCCACACTGTTGCTGTTATAATGCCTTCTCTGCAGTTACTGCCTTTGTGCTTCCTGGCAGCAGTTTTGTGGTCTGATTTTGAAGTGTCACAACCAAGACCATCTTTCATGTGCTGCAGCTACAGTGTGATTGCAAGCTGTGACTGAGCATTTTCTAGTGTAGCCAAGTAGCAGCACTAGATGAAATAGAGAAACTTTTTCATTATCCATTTGTTACCATATTTTAGAAAACACTGTTCACATAAGGAAAGTATCTGTACTTAAAAAGAAATCTAGCTAGATGATTTTTAATATATAATTATTTTGGGAGGGGATATAAAACAGTTTTGTTACTGCTGTAACATGTTACTTATTGACACTTCCCAAAGTTGCTGTTTTCATTGCACTTCTGCCTGCAAAAAAATTGCCATTTTTACCCCACTTTTCTTTTGAAAGTTCAACAATTATGTTGAAAAGATGGAGTATTGGGATTTTGATAAACATCTCTGAAAGATCGAAAATCTCTAACAGTCATTTTGTGTCATTTTAAGATGGGGTTAAATATGTAATAGCCATGATGTATCAGTCTTTCATTGAGAAGTGGAATTGGCTGGTGAACATTGCTGAGGATTTGTTGTATGTGAAACACTATGGTAGGTACATTTGCAACCAATATCTCATTTAATTCTCAGAACATCCCTTTTCTCTTGATCAAAGTTACTAAGATAATAGATGGCAGAACTGGGTTCTAAAAGCCCAAACTTAACACTGTGTTTGATGTCTTCTTTTAAGTCTACAGAAGAAAGTACATATTGTTAAATCTTCCAGTCATTATGGTTGATGATTAGTAGTTGGAGGTTTCCCCCATTCATGAGCAGAGAATGAAATGAAACACACAAGTATATATAATTTTTTCTTCATCTACTTTTTTATAGCTAGCCAACACTCACAAGAACTTTCTATGGTAATTGAAATGCAGTAAGTACTATCAGAATCTATCCTAAATTTTGAGGACTGCCAATATTGTGTTTAACTAGCCGTTATATGCAGAAAAGAGATAAATTTTAGGTAAACCCATATGCACTACCTGCTTTCGTTAGTATATCTTATCTCCGGGCAAAATAGTTAATTTCTTCAAGTAGGGGCTTTGATTTTTTTTTTTTTAAATTCCTTTGGTAATTGCATTTTTTAGCAGGTGCAAAGTAAGTGTTGATTTAAAAAATTTGAACACAAAGTAGACTAATCTCGTGAAGAACTGAATTCATAGAAAACAAAATGATGACAGTTTGTGTTGATAAATATAAGAGCTAACAAACATTAAAAATGTTCTAATAAAAAATTGGATACCAAAAACTTAATTTTGTAACACTTATATAAATTTGGCAGGATTTTAGATTTATTTTTGAAATGGAATATATTCCTGATTACCAGTACAAGTAGAATTTTGCTCAGTTTATGTAACATTTTAAAAATTAATTTCTTTAAACAAATCATTGGGTATTTGTTTAGAAAAGGAATCCCTAGTATACTGGCATTAGAAACTAATTTATGTTTTCTAACAATTTTAATCACACCTTTTTTTCTAAATAACATTTTCACTATGGATCCCTGCATGCCAGTATTTTCTTGACCTTATTAGTATTTTGGTGGTTTATCTTTTCGGTGTTGTGCTGGGTAACCATAAAAAGACAAATTTGAGCTCTGTGCTACTATCCTAAGTGTGCTTGCTCGACTTGAATGTTCTTTCATGGGTGGAGACATTCCACATTGTCATGTGTCATATAGGCATTTCTGAAATGACATTCGGTAGAAACCATGGAAAGAAATTAAGACATTCCTCAGCTGTCATCTTTTTAGTAATCTATTTAAATGCATTATGTGCATTGAGTGAGAGATTCTGCAGGGAGAGCTTCACTGAATAAAAAGCATTACTTTAACTTGATTATTAACTCATATTTGAGGTGAAATTACTTTTCTGTTTGTTTGTTTAACATGTTCTTTAACAAAAAGTCATATGGCTGTAGAAAGTTCATTTTCTTGAATACCTGAAAAGGGCAAAGGAGAAATTTTATGAGATGTGAACTGATACCCTCTTAGAAATTAAGTATGTGGGAAAGTGTATTTTCCTGGATTAACTGTTAAAACATACACACACACACACACCCCAATTATCTTTACTTTGTATTAAACATACTGAAGTATATAAGTATATTTTATTTGCCTTCAAAATTATTTTAGATGGCTATAAACTTATTTCAGTATTTATACTTTTGCCTTTAACATTTCTGGAAGTCTTCTATTAGAGCTTTGGCTCCAGAACATTCTTTTGAATATTTTCAGTGTTGAGGGTTTGTGTGTGTGTGTGTGTGTGTGTGTGTGTGTGTGTTTTAATTTTGAAAATGATAGTCATTTGGAGACAAGTATGGCGGATAGGTAGATCATGGGTAATCATAGTTTAATAAAGGCTATCTGATTAGGTGATATTGTCTAAAAAGCTTATTCTTAATTGGAGCATGATCATAAAAAAGCCATCTTAGATTTTAGTCAACTCTTTATGTTGTTTGGGCTTGACTTTGCTTCAGAGTTTCTTCATGTTAACCAAGTGTTTTCTAGATTTTACATGAAACAACTCAAGATTATAGCTTGTGATTTGAACATGATCTTTTTTTGTGGATGTTGTATTTCCCACAAAAGAATTTAATGCTGCTTTTGCCAGATCATAAGACTGTATTTTATTAAGAGCTATTGTTTTCCCTAATTTGTACAGTTTTTCTTAAAAAGATTAAAACATGACTTTTTCAGCAATTTCTATATCCTTTCCAAGTACATGGAATAATCTGCATAAACACTTTGCCTCATATTCAAGGTTTTTTTTCTTTCAAAATAGCTATTACTTTTTAACTCTTCCAACCATAATTTTTTTACAGTAAAATGCCTTTAATTTTCTGATCTTCTCAGTGTTTTTATTTATCTTATTAGAGGCCCAGTGCATGAAATTCATGCACTGGCAGGGGGGGCGTGGGGGAGGTGTTCCCTAAGCCCGGCCACCCAGCCTGGGCTCCGTCATTGATCCCCACCCACAGGGAGGCCCTCCCTACCCTGCTGGGGCTCTGGGATCAATTGCAGAGCAGAGGGAGGCCCTTCCCACCTGGCCTGGGCTCTGCCATTGATCCCCGCCCACAGGGAGGCCCTTCCCATCCAGCCTGGGCTCTGCCATTCATCACCACCCACAGGGAGGCCCTGCCCACCCTGTGGAGGCTCTATGATGGAGGCCTTGCCCATCCGGCCGGGGTTCTGCAATGGGCCCTCCCAGCCGTGGCGGCTTGCCTTGGCACTCGCAGCCACGGCTTTGTCTGTAAGGACGTTCGGAAGACGTCCAGTCTATCCTGTCTAATTAGCATTTTACCCTTTTATTAGTAGAGATGTTGTACATGAAAGTGCCTTACGTATTTCTTAAGCCTTTGATGCCTTCTACCTTTTTGTCTTTCCCATCTTCATTTTATTTTCAAACATGACATTTTCAAATTTGTTTAATGTTCTATATGAATTTTAGCTAAAAAATATTAAGAAAAATATTTAAAGCATCAAAGAGAAATATAAAAAAAGAAACTAAATGCTATCCAAATTTTCAGGCCTGGAGTTAACCCCATTTAAAACTTTGGTAAATTCATTTTATCCATCTCTATCTAACATAATTTTCTATAATTATACTTAATTTTCTGGTTTATAACCTGCTTTTTATATTACACATTTTAAGAAATATTTCTCTGTTAATGAATATTGATTTTACTCTGTGTATATGTGTGTGAGTATACATGTACATCCCAAAGTTGTCTGATGATGAATATTTAGTATATTTCCAATTTCTTTTTACTGGTGGATATTATACTATACGTACATCAGTGATTTTCAGCCGATGTGCCACAAGAATTTTAAAAACATGCATTACCTGACTATTTAGTCAGGGGCAAATAAAAAAAAAAAATGACAGCAGCCAACACAACAGCAGCCGTCCAGTGTGAATAAATCAAAATTATACCTACTTTTTTTTGTCAGATCAATAAAAAATACATTTTCTGGCGTGCTGTAGAATTTCAGTAGTTTATGTGTGCCATAAGATGAAAAAACTTGAAAATTACTGATAAACATCTTTGCTCACTCATGACACTATTGCAAGGATTACTTTTTAGAAATTTGACATGTTTGGTCAAAATAACATGCTGCTTTACTGTTTCTTTATGCAAAATACATTTTCAGTAAAGTTTCTAGTATATCTATCTAGTGTAGAAGACCAACCTTGAAAATAGTCCGGCTGACACATATCTGTTACATTCATAATGTGATGTTATCTTTCTTCTCTAAGTCACCCATAGGAAATTCTGTTTTACTTTGTTAGTGAATATCCTATATAATAAAAGGCTAATATGCAAATTGTCCCCAAGAGCGGGAGTTCGACTGACAGGGAGTTAGACATGTGCTGACCACCAGGGGGCGGTGTGGAACATGGCAGACATTGGCAACGCAGCACTGGCAGCGGGCAGCAGTGGACGCACTGCCAGCCACAATGGGCCCTGACAAGAGTGAGACTGTGGCAGGATGGTGGAGCAGGTGAGCAGGCGGCGTCAGGCCAAGGCAGGTGCAAAGGGAGGCCTCAGCCAGCAGCAGCTAGGGATCCTACCTGTGCACAAATATTGTGCACTGGGCCTCTAGTATATTAATAAAATTTGTATTGTATAAGTTTTTAATATATTAAACAGTTTATTTGCATATTACAGATATATGGTGCTGTTATTTATTTAAATTAGTTATTAACTCATTCATGCAACAAATAAATAAATCATTATTTACGGAAAGCCTGGCACTATACTAATCTCTAAAAGCACCAGTCCCTGCCTGCATGTTATACAATGTAATGGAAATGGCAGTGTGAACAAATAATTACAATTTTAGTAAATGTTAGAATATGGTGAGATGAAATTTTTTATTAGGAGGATTTAACCTAGAATGTCAGGAAAGTCATTCCTAAGAAAGTTATGTTTAAGTTAAGTTATAGGTAATTTAACAAATTAAGCCTGCTCCCTCCTTGTTTGTCTTCTGAATGCCTCTTTTTTTAATCTATTTCAAGGTTGTTAAATGTGTAGTTTTCCTTTTCCATATCATTCATTCTTATAGTTTCAACTGTTCTCTTTTTATGTCATCTGTTCTTTTTATATAATCTACCTCTTATTTTTGGCATCATAATTCATTCTTTAAATAAACTAAAATCGCAGGGTCATCTTCTATTTTTTCCTTTACTTCCTACATATAGTCAGCAACTCCTATTACATGTACAGCTGCAAAAGAAATACTCCCAAATTCATACTAGTTTTTAGATATTCATTTTTTAAATTGAATTTATTGGGGTGACATTGTTTAATAACATTATATAGGTTTCTGGTGTACAATTCTGTAATATATCATCTAGATATTGTATTGTGTGGTCACCACCCCAAGATACTCATTTAACAGAATTAAAGGCCTGCTATGTGCCATACACTATTAAGTGCTGGGGGATATGTTTTAAAGCAAAACAGATAACAACACTACCTCCATGGAGTTTACAGTAAAGTGAAAATACTTAGCTATCAGGGTAGTGCACATCAGAACCATAATGAGTTACCACTCTGCAACCACTAGAATGGCTATAATAAAAACAACAAATAATACCAATTATTGACTAGGGTATGGGGAAATTAAATCTTCCTACAATGCTAGTAGTAATTAATGTAAAATGGTGCATCCACTTTCTAAATAAGTCTGACAGTTCCTCAAAAGGTTAATAGCCGAGCAATTCTACTCCTAGGTGAGTAGAAAATACATCTAGGAGAATTGAAAACATGTCTACACGAAAACATGTACATTAATGTTTATAGAAGCATTGTTCATATTAGGCAGAAAGTACAAACAACACAATTGTCTATCAGCTGATGAATGGATGAATAAAATGTGGTGTGTATATTGTTACTGGAATCAGTGTAATATTATTGGGCAATAAAAAGAAACAAAGTACTGCCCTGGCAGGATGGCTCAATTGGTTGGAGCGTCATCTTGTACACCAGGGGTCCTCAAACTTTTTAAACAGGACCAGTTCACTGTCCCTCAGACCATTGGAGGGCCAGACTATAGTTTAAAAAAAAAACTATGAACAAATTTCTATGCACACTGCACATACCTTATTTTGAAGTAAAAAAACAAAACGGGAACAAATACAATATTTAAAATGAAGAACAAGTAAACTTAAATCAACAAACTTACCAGTAGTTCAATGGGAACTATGGGCCTGCTTTTGGCTAATGAGATGGTCAATGTCCGGTTCCATATTTGTCACTGCTAGTCGTAACAAGTGATGCAAGTGTGCACCAGTTAGTCTAGATCTGGTTGGAGATTTCAGATGTTTCATTCTGGAAAAAGGCTCTCCTAACTTCAAAAAAAAAAGCTCTCTTAAAAAAAAAAAAATAAAGCCCTACTAACTGCAAAATAAAAAAATAATAGACCTCCTAACTTAAAAAAAAAATAAACCCTAACTTGTTCTTACCTTGGTCCTCAGGCAGGAGCAGGCTCTGCACAGGCAAGCTCGTGACTCGTCCGATCACACCCAAGACTGAGAGGAGGAGTGAGAGACAGAGAGAAGGAGGGGAGTCAGAGAGTGCGGTGCACATTCCACACATGCGCACTGCGGACCGGGATGAGTCGGCTGCTAAGCAACGGGCAGCGGCAGCAAAAACACCCGGCGGGCAGGATAAATGTTTTCGGAAGGCCGCATGTGGCCCGCGGGCCATAGTTTGAGGACCCCTGCTGTACACCAAAAGGTTGGGGGTTCAATTCGCAGTCAGGGCACATACCTAGGTTGCGGATTAGATCCCCAGCTGGGTGTGTATGGGAAGCAACCGATAGATGGTTTCTCTCTCTCTCTCTCTCTCTCTCTCTCTCTCTCTCTCTCTCTCTCCCCCCCCCTCCTCCTGCTCCTCCTCCACTCTCCCTCCCTCCCTCTCCCTCCTTCTTCCCCCTCTAAAATCAATGAACATATCCTCCGGTGAGGACTAAAAAGAAAGAAAGGTGGAGAGAGAGGAGAGAGAAAGAGAGAGAGAGAGAGAAGAGAAAAAGAGAAACAGAGTACAAACACTTGCTACACCATAGATGAATCTTGAGGACATGCTAAATGAGGGAGACCAGTCACAAAAGACCACATATTGTATGATTCCAATTTATATGAAATGCTCAGAATAGCCAGTTCTATAGAGACAGAAGATAGGGTGAAGGTGTTGAGGGGAAGTGGGACGTGACTGCTAATAAGTTATGTCTCCTTTTTCCCCCCCTTAACAATCCCCTGGCCTCCCCTACCCCCCAGTGTCTTATGTCCATTGGTTATGCTTCTATGCATGCATACAAGTCCTTCGGTTGATCTCTTACCCCCCCGCCTCCCAACCCTCCCCAGCCTTCCGGCTGTAGTTTGACAGTCTGTTGGAGGCTGCTCTGCCTCTGTATCTATTTTTGTTCATCAGTTTATAATGGTCTTTATTATCCATAAATGAGTGAGATCATGTGGTATTTTTCTTACATTGACTGGCTTATTTCACTTAGCATAATGCTCTCCAGTTCCATCCATGATGTTGCAAATGGTAAGAGTTCCTTCCTTTTTACAGCAGCATAGTATTCCATCGTGTAGATGTACCACAGTTGGTACATCTAATCCATTCATCTGCTGATGGGCACGTAGGCTGTTTCCAGATCTTCGCTATGGTGATGGTAATAATTTTGTAGTGATTCTACATCTCTGACTATGCTAAAACTCTATATACTTGAACTTAGTTATTGTATGATGTGTGAATTATATGTCAATAAGCTGTTATGTTTTTTTAAAGAATGAAATTACTTATGTTTTGACCAGTGTTCACCACTAAAAATTGAGGCACTGGCAAAGGCTGTAATTATATTCCGCCCGTCCCCCAACCCCAGTATAGGCTTGGTATTCTTCATTGTAGTATGATGACAAAGAAGACATTATTCCTGCTCTAACACAGCTTGCAGTGCACTAGGGAATATAGATAGATACATTTATGTCAGTTATGTGTAATGTTATTTAATGGTAGTAGTAGAGTTGGAAAATAGTAGGTGAACTCCAGACACATTTACGAAATAAAATTGGTAGGAATTGTAAATGGATTGGCCTAAGGGACTAAGAGTCAAAGGTGTGCGTGCACTTGATTTCAGGTTTGGAGAACTAGGTGAATGTGGATTACTTTTCACAGCATGTATTCATTTAATAAATACTTTGTGTGCTTACTCTATAGGTCAGGAGCAGAGTATATTTAAATGATATTGGGGATACAATCAGTAAACAAGAAATGACAAGTGTGAAATGTATGCTAAAAGGATAGATAGAAGATGTTGAGCTAGCATGGAGAAGGGTGGCCTAACTATAAACAAGGTATTAAAACCTTGTTTGGAGTTTTGTTTTATTTGTTTGTTTTATCTTGTCTTGGACTTAACCTGTTTTCTTGGTCTTTTTTGTTATCTGGAAGTGTGAATACCAAATGCAAAACAATTTATGAGGCTACAGGAAAACCACAGGATAAAAGATGGTTAGATTGTTTTAGAGTTTGGTGAAATGAAAATTCTTGCAAAATTGTGTGTTTGTTTTTCTACACCTTTCAGTTTAGAAAAATTAAGAACTCCTAAGTACAGCCAAATTTACTTTTATGATATTGTGGGGGAAAGCCGAGTATATGTTTTTTAGAGGTATGGGAGGATTAGAGCATAGACCTGATGTAGAGGAATAAAGGAGTGGTAATAATAACAATCTAAATAATTTTTATTGCCTGAAATAATGCACTGTGAAAACAAGGTCATAAGTTAGAATAAGAGGTGAGAATACATTTTTGCTAAGAATTGAACGGATAAAGAATTTATTCAACAATCTAACTTCTCTTGGTTTCTAAACACCATTAACAAATGGTGTTTTCAGGGAAAATAAAATACTATAATTAAGAAACTTCTACCTTGATATATATTTTTACTTTTGCCTAATATATTTTAGTATTATTTTGCTTAAAATATTACTAGAATTGCTTTGAGTTTTTATGACTGTATTGAAAATTTAAAACTATTTAAAGTTGTACAAGTAATGAGAAAAGGAGCGGTAAAGTTGTGTGGGTCATTTTGACTTTGAGCAAGCATAATTAGACTTGTTTCAGCTTATGAAACAATAAATGCTTATTATATATTAAACTTTAACTCAAAATTAACATGGTATCTTTTTCCCTTTTCAACCTCCCCTGACATTTATAGTCATTCTTGAGGAGGAGGTGGGGGTAAGTTGTTTGCTTGTTTTATGGGTGAAATGAACTGATAGTATACTGATAGTATATAAATTGTTCTTCAAAAACCACTTAACTGTCAAAAAGTTAGTTGCAAGACAAGATGTATGGTATGATTCCATTTGGAGGCAAAAATTGTTTATGTAGGGGAAAAAAAATCTGGGGAAATTACCCCAACTATTAAGTGTTTATCTCTGGGAGGGAAATATAGCAAATTTTGAATTATGCCATCTTTGAATCTCTTACAACAGTAGGGAAAAAAAGATGTATATGAATCTGAAATGGAGAATAATGCCTAATGGCTACTTCCATTAATGTATTAAATGTAGATACAGTAACATAATTAATGAATTTTAGTCTTTGGCTACTCAAGGAAGCTAGTATTGATGGTTAAGTATTTCTGTATTATGACTGCCTTTTCTCTCGACCTTTTATATCATAAGGAAAGACTAATTGGCAATGTGTGGAGAAACTAGATTTCTCATACACTGCTAGTATAAGAAACATGCGAAATTTGAAATGTATTCAAGTATATAAAAATCTGTTACAGAGTTGGACATACATAATACCAAAGAAAACATTTACTCTGGATTAATGTACATTTTAAAGCCAAAATTTCACAAGAATCTGCTGAGGCTCCTTGTTAAACTGATTAACTACATAAAAGTTAGAATTTATATTTATAGATGGTAGATATTCTCTTATACTGATTAGTTAGTGATTGAACTGTCCCTTTTCATGAATTTAACAAATGATTGTTGGGTGCCTTGTATGTGCCAGGCTTCTTGCTAGGAGGTAGGGAATACAGAGATTAGCAAAAGAAGACAAGACTGCTCTCATTAATTAAACAATTAATGTGAGTTGTGTTAAGTATTTTGAAGGAAAATTGTAAAATACTCCATAGCATGGGGCAAAAATAGGTTTACAGTTGTGAATATGCAAAACACAGTTTATTCTTGTACTACAGGCCCAATGCACGAAATTCATGCACTGGGCGGGGAGGTCCCTCAGCCCGGCCTGCACCCTCTTGCAGTCTGAGAGCCCTCGCTCCTTACCGCCTGCCTGCTAGCTGCTCCTTACTGCTTGGCTCGCTGCTTCTTAGTGCTGCCACGGAGGCGGGAGAGGCTCCCGCCACCGCTGCTGTGCTCGCCAGCTGTAAGCCCAGCTTCTGGCTGAGCGGCGCTCCCCCTGTGGGAGCGCACTGACCACCAGGGGGCAGCTCCTGCGTTGAGTGTCTGCCCCCAGGGGGTCATTACGCATCATAGCGACCGGTCGTTCTGGTTGTTCCGCCATTACGTTTGCTTAGGCTTTTCTTACATAGACTAGAGGCCTAGTGCACAAAATTTGTTCATTGGGGGGGTCCCTCAGCCCAGCCTGTGCCCTCAGGGGATGTCCAACTGCCGGTTTGGGCCCGATCCTGACAGTTGGCCATCCCAATCACAATCCGGGACGCTGCATGCACCAGTGACCATACTTTTCATACAGGTGAAAGGCATCTTGCTGTTATATGGGCAGCTACATTTTTTTGCCCTGATTATAAAAAGTAGTATATAACCTGATTCTTCTGAGGCAGTAGTACCATTTTTCCCATCTTATGGGTGGAAAAACGAAGCAGAAAGAAGTTAAGTAATTGGCTTTGTTACTCAGTTATAAGTGTTAGAACCAGGGCTGACTACAAAATGTGCAAGCCAGAGTCCATGCATGTCATCACTGCATCATCCTGATTTTTTCAGTATTAAAGTAGCCTTGCCAGGTTTTAATTTTTAATCTAAGAGACTGTTCCTAATATATAGGGTAGGGTCCCTAGGCCTGACTGGTGATCAGGGCCAATCTGTGGGGTGATAGGGGGACCCCCGCTGGCACCTGCCTTGGCTAGTGGCCTGCCACCTCCCACTGGCCTACCCTGCTCCCCCGGGGCAGTTCCTACATTGAACGTCTGCCCGTGATGGTCAGTGTGCATCATAGAGGCTGGTCGTTCTGCAGTTCGGTCGATTTGCATATTAGGGTTTTATTATATAGGGTAACATTATTTGTATCATTTTCCATACAAACATCTGTAAACCTACTTCTCCCCTACCCTGTATATGTCAAATGTATTTCAATAAATAAATAATACAATATTATGAGGGAGCAAAAGGTTTTGAGACTTTGAATGGGATATCTCTGGAAATGATGCTTGAACTGAGAAATGAAAGACGAATAAGTGTAACTTGGTAAAGAGTTGGTAGAAAGTGGAGAGGTAGATTCTTGGTGGTAGAAAGTGGAGAAATAGTTTCTGGCTGGCCAAAGGAAATAATATATACAAGCCATTCATAGGAAGGAGGAAGAGGGGGCAAGGTGAATGGAGCTCAGTGGGTGAGGAGAAGAATGATGTGTCAAGAGATTTGGAGAAGTTAGGTAGGCGACAGATCTAGTAGGACCCAGGAAGCCCTTTACATCCATTTCTTACAAAAAGAGCTCTAGAAAGGCATCTGAGACTTGTAATTGCCTTAATGTAATCAGATTTTCATTTTTAAGAGACAACTGCTGCCTATGGAAAAGATTAGGGTGGAAAGTGATGACGATTAATACCTGTAGACCAGTTCCTAAGGCTATTGCAGTAGTTGAGACTAGAGATCTGTTCTCTGATGGCTCACTCTTTAGTTGAACACTGCTATTTTACAAAATGTTAAAAGGCATTCTAAAGGGGGTGGAGGGTAGGGGAGAATTCTTTGGTCAATATGTTTAAGAGATGTTTCATAACATAAGGTTAAGTAGATTTTGCTAGAATTATTCACACTCTTTAAAATGTGCTGAAAGGTGAATGAGAAAGGAGATGAACTCAAGTGATAGAAAAGGAATGGGCTTATTTTAGCCTGAAGGAGATTTGGTTTTAAGAAATGGAGGAATAGACTGTGAAGAAAGGTTGGTAGGGTGGATCCTGGCAAGTCTGAAAACATAGACTTGATTTATAAATTGGTTAAGAATTTGTAACAGAATGAATGAACTAAGGTCTACTATAAGAGGATTAATTTGATAGTTATGGAAAATAGATTAGGACACAGCAGCTGGGAAGCCATTTCAGTAGTTCATCCAAGATGAAAATATTCCTTTTAGTCTCCCTTTGATTTTATTTGATACTGTAAATTTCCTATTTACCAAAAAAGAATTCTGTTTTTTATCAATATTTTATAATTTTAATCCCTAGAATTTTGTACTTAAGTTACAAAGTGATTTGTATTAGAAGCTATAAGTTAGTAATTGATTGATGAATTCTTTTCTGCTTTCCCTCAAGTCAGTAATTTTAACTTTCTTAGCCATTAACTATGTTCAGTGTTTTAATAGAATTGCATATATTTAACACTAAATTGACAAGTTTTTAAATAATTGAACTCTTCATATTCATCTTGGTACTATTACTAATCCTTGAAATTGGAGGGTTTTATAAAGTATGTTCTAGCAGTATACAGAGACCTTGGGTTACTTCGTTTCGTGGTTACGTCGCCATCTCCCATTTATTTATAAAAATTAAAAGTTCCGTCATTTTGACGTATGTACATATGGGCTTTATGTTTTTTATTATTTATTTACCACAAGTAAAGGTCAGGAATTGTTATCTTTCTTTTAAATTTTTTTTACTGTTTCACTTCATTACTGCTATGTGAGTGATGTAAGTGCTTATGGAGGTGGGTTCCTACTTACGGCGAAAATGGCGTTAGGTCACACCATAGAAACAGATCTCCGACATAACCCAAGGACCTACTGTATTATAATTTTTTTCAGAGTGAAATTAATAGTAAAGTAAAACAAAATTGAAGCCATTTTAATTTTATGTAACTCTTACAATATCATAAAAAAATTTAAGAACAAAGTAATTCATGGATATTGTATCTTGACATTTCATTTTAATTGAAGTCATAGTTATCCCATCCTATTTTGTTTTAGTTGAGTCTTTTAGACTAACTCACATAGTCCCTTTTCTCATCCAATAAACTCCTTTCTTCTTTACTACCACCCATTTGGTAAATATAATTTGTTCCTCCTCTTTCATTTGTGAAAAGGATATGGCCTTAAAGAGGGGCTATGGTCAGGGCATAGAACTTTTACTTTTAATGGGTTCTTATAGTATCTTCAGAGGGACCTATTTCATTGAAATAATAAATGTGAACACTTTTATAATAGTGTTTATATAATATACACTGTTTTAGGCAGTTATTGTCTCACAACAATATGAAATAAATATTATTTTTTTTAGTATGTTTTTATTGGTTTAGAGAGAGAGTAAGGGAGAGGGGAGAGAGATGGAACCCAAGGATGGAACCCAAAACCTGGGCATGTGCTCTGACGGAATTGAACCTTTTGGTGCACAGGATGACGTTCAACCAACTGAGCTACACTGGTCAGGGCTATTTTTTGTTCTTATTACTTCATTATACAAATGAAGGAATTGAGGTTACAGTTGTAACTGCAAGGTCACAACAAAGCTTCTAAATTGTGGAGTTGGGAGTTGAAACTGGGCAGTTTGACTCAACAGTGTTGTCTTAAACACTATGTTTATCCCCTGTGGACTACTTGAATCACCAGATTGTATCTCTATAGAGTCCTCAGGAAACCCTGGGGCTAAATTATGGGACTATAAGATAGGCCAGAGCAGATCTCATAGGTCAGTTATCTTCTAAAGCTGTACCCATGGTGTTCCAAGAAACTTCCTAGATATAGCCAGGATACACCAAGGTTTAGCTTTTGCCACCTAACATGCTCTACTCTCCCAGGGCTCACTGTTTATGATTGTAGGTCCTTTGGACAAGTAATTTAGGACCCTGTTAGGTATGGTTATATTATTGGTCCTTGCTTCTAAATACCTTTACCTAAGAAATGTTAACTGAACATATAATGACTAAAATATAACAACTAGCAGGTCATAGGTCTTATGTGAGTATTTTATGTCTTCCATTAAGTTCTTTAAAATGTTCCTTTTGTCAGAAGACATTATGTAAAAAGCCTTATTAATTGCTTCTGTTTCATTTTTTTAATTTACATATATGGGATTTCTACCTGCTTTTCTGTTAGCTTCTGCTCCTGTATTAAGTAATTTTTTCCATTACTAAAAGCTTGTTTGTTTTTGTTGGATAATCTGATTCCAAGTTTAGAACGTCTACGTTTTATAGGACTGTGGATGACAGGGAGATAAAAAACTAAGACTACGAGAAAAGCAGTTCCTAGTTTAAGCAGAAAATTCAAAGGCATCTGTTTTTTCTTTCTTTCTTTCTTTTCTTTCTATTATTAACTGCTCTCTTCCTATTTTGGAATAAAAGTAAAACTAGAGCCTAGTTTAGGTATGGTAGTTATCATAGATACAGTACTGTAAGCAGTATGCTCTTTGAAGATCTGAAATAAATAAAATGGTTTGGTTTACCCTGTTTTAAATAGAAGTTCAAGAAAGATTCTATTCTTCAATTACTCCGCAAGACACTGTAAAATTTAACGTTGTTTAAAGAGAGCCTTATATAGGAAAAAACAATTATGAGGTAGTATCCTAGCTAACCATTTTCACTCTCAGAGACCCATTTATATGAAGAAGTCTTCTGTTCTTTCAGAAATTATTTACTGTAGTAAGCAATCTGGTTGCTGCCTAGGTTAATAATGGAGATTACTCCATTTATCTATAATAATGAAACTGTAATATGCTAATTAGACTGGACGTCCTTCTGGGCAACCTTCCTGATGACCTTCCAGACGAAGCTGGGGCTGCAATGGCCAAGGCAGCTGCCAGCGGCCGGAGGGAAGCCCGGGTCCTGGGTGTCAGAGGGAAGCCGGTGCTGGCAGCCGGAGAAAGGAAGGCCTACTCTTGCATAAATTTCATGCATTGGGCCTCTAGTAATACTATAAACCCTTACTGACCTAAATGCCAAACAATATAGCTTACGGATTTATAATATATTTTTATTTATTTCAGAGAGGAAGGGAGAGGGAGAGAGAGAGCTAGAAACATCAATGATGAGAGAGAAGCATTGATCAACTGCCTCTTGCACGCCCCCTACTTGGGGCCAAGTTGAAACCCAGGCATGTGCCCTTGACCAGAATTGAGCCTGGGACCCTTCAGTCTGCAGGCTGACACTGTATCCACTGAGCCAAACCAGCTAGGGCTGTCTTCCAATTTTTACAGAAAATACTTATTTTTATTTAGAGCAGTGCTTTTCAACCATTTTAATCTCCTGGCATGCATAAACTAATTACTAAAATTCTGTGGCACAAAGAAAAATATTTTTTTTTTCCAATTTGACCCAAAAAATAGGTATAATTTTGATTTCATCCATACGAGACAGCTATTGTTGTGTTGGCTGTTGTTAATTTTTAATTTGACAATCTTAGGGAAAAGAGGTCAGTGCCCCTGACTAACTAGTCAGATAGTGCACGCTTTAAAAATTCTGTGACACACCAGTTTAAAGTTGCTGATTTAGAGTAATAAAATTAGGGTAAGCCCACCGTTATCGAAAGTAGACAGTAGTAAAATGAACTTTATCTTCCTTTGAAGGTTCTTGCTCTGTTTACCAATTTCTTCTTTTCATTCCCTGCCAAGGAAATAGTCTACACTAAAATATTTAACTTTTTTTTACTTGATGATCTTTTTGTTAGCATAGGCTAAATATCTTTGGACACTCAATATTTTTGCCCTAATTTTGAAGGCAATGTTTAGAGTTCAGTTTTATGTTTTTAGGTATCTTTGAAAGTCAGGATATGTTTATTGTAAGTTAAAATTCATGAGCAAATGAGTGCCAGTAGAACTAAGAAAAGGATTAGGACTTAACTAATTTCTTATGATTATTTGGCAATTTATCAAAAGACATTTAATTTTCTTTAGAATCTTTTCTACAAGGACTTTCTTCTAGATGGCAGCTACACTCCTCACACCTGCATCTCTCTCATAGAAATATACCTAAGAGACTGTTGAGTAAGAGAAGCCAAATAATTATTATAATCCATTCTTACATATTAATGAAGTACATTTCAAAATTTAATTATGCAGGGATAAAGAGAATCTTAGTGAGGTAATTTATGAAGTGTAATTAGTTTTATATAAAATAGCAATGGAAGCAAGCTGGATTTTTCCTATTGATATTTGTTAAATGTTTAAGTTCATTAGATTTTTTTATCTTTTTAATCTTAATGCTTATATACTTACCCTATAGAAAACTTGGAAAATGTTTTTAAAAAAAGAAAAAGTTGCATTAATGTATTAGGTATTTTTTTACAGCACTCTACCTTGCATGGGTATGTGTTTGTGTGTATTTTTTATATACTTGTGGTTGAACTATAGATACAGTTTTCATATAACTTTCCATGTAGCTAATTTTTCTTAATTTTTACCATTGAATAGTATTTGTTTGGATGTTAATTGTTTTCTTAATCATTCCGATTCTGTTTCTAGGTTTTTATTATTCATAGCTTACTCATTCATTAATTTACTAGAGGCCCGGTGCACGGATTTGTGCACTGGTGGGGGGGTGGGGGGGAGCATGGCCTGCGGGGATCAGCCCGCTGTGGGAACGCTGCTCATCCCGGTCAGCCAAGTTGCGCTCTCACTGTGGGAGGGCACTGACCACCAGGGGACAGCTCCTGTGTTGAGCGTTTGCTCCCTGGTGGTCAGTGCATGTCATAGTGACTGATCAACCGGTCGTTTGGTTGTTCCACTGTTTGATCGCTGGGCTTTTATATATATAGATTCATTCTGCTAGCAAATATTTATTGTGTGTTTGCTCTTGCACTCATTTGGTGTACATTTTAACATATAAGAATTTTTTCAGTGAAAGTAGGATAATTTCTTTAGCATAGACTGTCAGAACTGAATTTTCTGGGTCAAAATGAAGGAATATTTTAAACCACTTATTATAAGCACTATCAAATGGCTCCCAAAGGGTTGCTCCAATCTGATTGACCTTTTGAAATGGGAGTCTGTTTTATTCTAATCTCACTTGCACTGTATACATCTTGTGGATGAATGTAGAGGTATGGTTAATTTTTAGTATCTAAATATATTACAGGTAGGTAGATTACATAATTTAAAAAACGTGTGTAAATGAAATCCGTTTCATAATTTCTGTGGTTTCTTCCACAAAAAAATGCTTGAATCAAAATCATAATTAAAAATATTTACACAAGAGTTAAGAATAAAGCAAAAACATAAATGTACAACAAAAATGTGTTTAATTGGAAAGAAAGTTATAATAACAAATAATGAGTCAAATTTAACAGTGCATGTAGAAAGAAGGTACCTGGAAAGAATGCTGGTTCTGCCTCAGGCTTAAATATTTCCTGTTCCTTTTATTAGCTTTCTTCTCTGAGCTTGTTTCCCCTTTTGTAGAATGTGGATAATGAAAGCCTGGGAAATAATAGCCAGGAAAAGCAGGGAAGAAGATTTGGAAGACATACAGTATGCCTCCCCTTTAGGAAAAAAGATTCTAGAGTAGAATATTTTAACAACTTTTCTTTGTGTAGCTCCAGCTCTCAATTATTGTTACCATTTTAGCTCTAATGGTGCTATCGTTAGATTAGTGAGATTTTCAATTTATTTTGCTAGAATGCTTACACAAAATTTTGCAGAATAGCTTGTAAAAAATTAGGTGTAGGCTTTTAATTATATCAAGTACTAAAATAATAGCTATAGTAAAACATGAATAAAATTAGTGGAGAAAGATTATTTTAGTAACATGGCAGCTGGAAGAAAGATTAACCAAACCATCTGTTAATTGAATTACAGTATAATGTGTTAAAGGATTTTCAAACATGAATTTTGCTATTTTAGGTTTTGGAACTTTTGCATGGTCTTGGTATTCACTTTAAGCAAAGTGAAGATGCTTCATTGTATCTTGAAGAATTACAATCATTATTTTCTTACCTTGCTTTCTGCTTTAACCTCTATATCACACTTAAAAAAAAAAAATAGGGAGAGCGGTATGGGGAGTGGGCGGTGGGGAATACTGATGTTAGAGAGAAACATCGATTGGTTGCCTCCTGTACGTGCCCCTACCTGGATCGAACAGCAACCTTTTAGTGTATGGGACACTGCACCAATCTCGCCAGCCAGCCAGGGCCACACACACTTTTGTTTGGTCCTTATAAGCACCTACAGCTGTTGCCTTTAAAAAGCTGAATATGAAGCAAGTGAAATTTTGTATTTTCAAGTGATTAAACAGTCACTTGCTTAATAAAATGTTATATTGTAAAGTGGTGTAGGTGTTTAAAAAATAGAGAACTAGTGAAGTGTGGAGGGAAGAACTTACACCACTGCAGTGAGCTACTTCATCTCTGGGTCCTTTCCCCTTCAGAGTCTGTGAAGTAAGTATAATAATGTTCCACAGTAGGGTTCTCAGAGGATGAAATGAGAATGGTATATGTGAAAATACCTAGCCCAGCCTTTCCCACCAAAGGGAAAAGGAGTTAATATTTATTTCAGACCTTTATTAGGTGTTGTGGCACAAGTAGAAAGTATCTACCTTTTAGTTAGTAGTCTGTTTGGGGATACAAAATGAATGTATCTGAAATGACTTTGGAAACCTTTTCTCTATGTTTAATTAAACACCATATGTGGTACCATTTGAAGCCATATAAATGGTATCATTTTATTCTAGTCCAGCAAAATTGGGAAGAAAAGGAAGAGCTTTTTCATAAAAGTAATTACTTTCCTGTTTGTAGACAATATACACAAACAAATTTTCAGGGGTTGGAAACCAAATGTGGTGTTCAGGGAGAGGCAGAGTTATTGATATTGAGTAGAGGGGCAAATGGGTTAGCTAGACATTAATAGTTTGTAGTGTAGTTTTACATTTTTTTTTTCTGAAAAGCTGTGAATTAATGATCATATATATATTAACTTCACTTCCCCAAAGAATTATAATAAGGAAAATAGATAAAAGAAAGTGTATATGCGTGAAACTAGAAGAAAAAAAGATAAGGGCTTTCATTGAGATCCAGGTTGTGATATTTAGAATACTAAAAAAATTCTGTGTGACTCAGTAATTGAGAATCCATGCATGAACAAAAAGAGTTCACCGATTCAATTCCCAGTCAGGGCATATGCCTGGATTGTAGGCTCGATCCCCAGTGGGGGTCATGCAGGAGGCAGCAATTGATGGTGTTTCTCTCTCATCGATTTGTCTATATATTCCTCTCCCTTCCTCTCTCTCCAAAAATCAATAAAAACATTTTTTTTTTTAAATTAGGTTCTGCTTGATTGGTATTTTAGGTAGACTTGGTTGAAAGTAACAAGAGGTAAACAGTATGGAAGCAAGACTGCAAAAAAAAAAAAAAAGTTACTTTCCAAGTCCAACATTTATTGTTTATTTCTTTTAAAACCATATTTTGTGTATCAGATAAATAAATGTTTGTTGAACTGCATTTTATAATTTTAAAATAAAAATCTCTTGTCCGGGTGGCATGGCTCAGTGGTTGAGCATCAACCTATGAACCTGGATGGAGGTCACGGGTTCAATTCCTGGTCAGGGCATATGCCCGGTTGCAGGCTTGATCCCCAGTGTGGGGCGTGCACAATGCAGCCATCAATGATTCTCTCTCATCACTGATGTTTCTATCTCTCTCTCCCTCTCCATCTGTGAAATAAATAAAATCAATAATAAATAAATAAAATAAGAATCTCGTGCTATTTTTTTTAAATTTGGGAATCAACTATTTCAGAAATTTAGCTTTGCTAGAAAAAATTGGACCAATTGGATGAAATACTAAATTTATAAAAAGCAATACTAATAAAAGAGTTTAAGAAGAATTGTTAAGTTTTCACCTTAAACATTGGTACTGATATTATCTGTGACACTTGAAGCTTATAGGAAATGATGTTCTTTGTTGAACAAAGTTGTTAGGGAATAAGATCCCAAATCCTTAAGACCTGTCAGGACCTTGCTGACTTTTGTGGTCTTTTCCCCTAGTTCATCTATGTTCTAGCTATATTTCCTTCAGACCCTTAAATGTACCGAGCTCTTTCATACCTCCAGACACTGTATGTTTTCCCTTTGCCTGGAACAACCTCTCCACCTCTTAGATAACTCCTGTTCATTAAGCTTTGTGACTTCCTGAAGGGAGCCTTCACTGACTCCTTGTCTTATTCTCTGCAAATTTGCCTTTCCCTGTTAGAACCCTGTTCTTTCATACCTCTTCTTTTAGGGTGTAGTCATAAGTCATACATATATTTATTTGTTACTTGTCTACAAGTAAAATTCAAGCATTTATCATAGTGCCTAGCTCATTGTGAACACTTACTAAATAATTGTTGGATGATTAAGTTTAAAAATTCAGCTGCTTCAGTCCTATTACAAAATGAGCAGAGAACCTGAACAGACAACTTTTCCAAGAAGACATACAAATGGCCAACAGTTATATGGAAAGTTGCTCCACTTCACTAGCTACCAGTATAAAGGAAATACAAATCAAAACCACAATGAGATATCACCTGATAACTGTTAGAATGGCTGTTATCATTAAGATAAGAAATAAGTGTTGGAGAGGATGTGGAAAAAAGGAACCCTCATACACTGCTGGTGAGAATGTAAATTGGTATAGTCAGAGCAGAACATATGCCCCAGCAATCCCTATCTGGGTATCTACTTGAAAAAACCGAAAACGTATATTCATAAAGATATATGTACCCCTGTGTTCATTGCAGCATTTTTAATTTTTTTAATCCTCACCCAAGGATATGTTTATTGATTTTAGAAAGAGAGAAAGGGAGAGAGAGAGAATCATCGATTGGTTACCTCCCGTACCTAGGTATGTGCCCTGACCGAGAATCAAAACCTGCAACCTTTTGGTTTACCAGACAATGCTCCAACCAACTGAGCTATCTGGCTGGGCCATTGCAGAAATTATTCACAACAGTCAAGACATGGGAACAACCTAAGTTTTCTTCATTGGATGATTGCAAAAGAAGCTATGCATAAATACTTAGCTTCTTTATGCAATCATCTACTTAGCTTCTTTATGCATTGATACTACGCAGCCATGAGAAAGGATGAAATACTGTCATTTGTGACCATATGGATGGATCTTAACAGTATCATTGAAAGCCAAATAAGTCAGATGGAAAATGATAACCATATAATTTCACTCATATGTGGGATATAAAACAGAGAACAACAATTGAACAAACAGAATAAACAAACTCATTGACACAGACAATAGTGTTAGGTTACTAGAGGAAAGGTTACTAGAGGAAAGGGAGGTGGGGAAAGGGTACAGAAGGTCAAATATAAGGTGAAGGAAGGAGAGTAGACCTGGGTGGTGAGCATACAATACAATATATAGATGATGTATAATACAGTTGTACACTTGAAACCTAATGTTATTAACCAATGTCACCCCAATAAATTTAATTTTTAAAAATGAAAAACATATGCGTACACGCACACACAAAACTGCAAATTTTTATTTATAATCACCAAGAACTGAAAACAAATCAAATGCCCTTTTGTTGTCATGCCAAGAACCCAAAAATCCTTCATTTACTCCCTGTAACAATAGGAACCCTTCTGAAAAGAATCAGTTGCTCTAGAGAAAGTTGGCTCTTGAGCATGATTACTACTGAATTTTTCCTTCAGGGATGACCCTATTTTTTCTGGCTTATGAGATTAGATGTCTCATGCAGTCACTTTTACTGAGAAACTTATCCTAACTTGTTTCTGATCTAGAGCCCTCTTGTATGTTATCCTTGAATTCTTGCTTATTGCTGTACCAGTTTCATAATTGTCAATTTACTTGCCTATCTCTTTCAATAAAGCATATGTTCCTTCATAAGTAGCCTTAGCACTTAGCACATTACCTAGAATACTGATTGCTAGACGTCAGGAAATAGTTAATGATATTAAGAATTTTCTTCACAATCAGCCATTTCAAAGACTTCTGTCCTAGGGCTTTGAATAGAAGTGGACATTTGGAAATTGTTCTCCATAACTTATTTGAAGCATAGATACACCGAATAGTTAAATTACGATTTTAATAGGTGGATGATATTTTTATATTATGGTAAAGGACATCTCATTGACTGCTGACTTGATTTGGTACATCTGTGGTAGCTATTCAGGAGCCTTCTCCTTTCTTTAAAATTCATAGAGTATGCTTCCTGAAGTTGTATTCTGTACTTAAGTTAAAGAGAATTATCATTCCATTTGTGTGAATGTACACTTTGGAAAACATTTTATATCCTAGAAAGAAACCTCAGTCTGTATCTGGAAGGAATAAATTGGAGGGTAGTTACCAACCCTTGATTGTCTGTAACATCATTTCACAGATGTGCCTTTTGGAGTGTGTGTGTGTGTGTGTGTGTGTGTGTGTGTGTGTGGCTTAACCGGAATAGGAAGGACAAGTAAATTTTAATAAGCAATTTAATTAAACTCATATTCATTTTCAGCATGTAGCACTCTGCTATGAACATTATAGAAGGAAAAAGAGGGCAAACACAATTTGTAACTTCAAGTATGTAGTCCAATAGAGATAACTCAAGTGCACACAGAAGTGATACCATACAGAACAAAGTAAAAGGTACAACCCAATGCCAGTTATATTCACAAAGGGGGATGTTACACAATCAGTGGCTAAATAAAACTCAAATCATCAAATGCTGGCAAGGATGTAATAGTAATTGAACTGTTATTATTGTTGGAGATGTAAATTTTCCCACAATTACTTTGGGAAAATGTTTATCATCTATATTATAAAAAGCCAGTGGCTGTAACGTCATAACGACCAAACGACCGGTCACCAGGAGGTGCGTGGAGTACCACTAGGTCCCTTCGGCTCATGAGCCGCTTGTGGCAGCGGGGCAGGGCTCGTGTGGTGAGGCAGGGCTTGCGGCGAGGTGGGGCTTGTGGCTCGTGGCTCACGCGGTGCAGTGGCTCACGGCGGTGAGCTACTCATGCTCGGTGGGTCTGGGTCTTCCAGCGGGTCTGGGTCTTGTATGATTTCGTGCTCTGGGCCTCTAGTCCTATATAATAAAAGCCTAATATGCTAAGTGTCTGACTGTTAATTCGACCATTTGACCAGTCGCTATGACGAGCACTGACCACCAGGGGGCAGATGCTCCGACCGGTAGGTTATCTTGCTGCTGGGTTTTGCCGATCAGGACTGGGCAAGACAGGCTGGGCACGCCCTGGAGCCCTCCCGCGATCCCTCCCCGGCCCTGCACTCTCTCACAATCCAGGACCCCTCAGAGGATGTCCACAGGCCAGGCCGTGGGACCCCACTGGTGCCGTGCACCGGGCCTTTAGTTAACTTATAAAAGTAAACGTACACTTGCCCAGAAATTCCATTCCTAATGTTTACCCAAGAGAAAGGAAAACATATGTTCTAAAAAGACTTATACCAGAATATTCATAGCAGCTTTATTCTTAATAGTTTAAAACTGGTAAAATCCAGGTATTTATTAATAAGGAAATGGTTAAACTACTGGGCAAAAAAAGACAAACTACTGATACCCACAGCTACATGAATGAATCTCTTAAATATTTTGCTTAAAGAAGTTTTTCCCAAAATAAGAATTCACAAAAATGAATTTTAGAATGGCCACATCTTTTTTTTTTTAAGAATAGTTTATTGATTTTTAGAGAGGAAGGGAGAAGAGAGTGTAGCATCGATCTGCTGCCTCCTGCACGCCCCCTTGGAGCCTGAAACCCGGGTATGTGCCCTGACCGAAATCAAACCAGCAACCCTTTGATGCCTGGGATGACACCCAACCAACTGACTCCCGGCCAGGGCACATCGTACTCTTAGGGTGGAACAAACCAGAACAGTGGTTGTTTCAGGATATGAGTGGGAGGGAGGAGGGCTCATTATATAAAAAAGAAAACTAAACATTAAGTTCCACTTAAACATACACACACTGAAGTATGTAGGGAGATATTTACTAATTATACTAATTTCTACAGTTTTATACCTTTGGTACATTTCAAAATAGCTAGATTTCTAGATGGATAAAGAAATGACAAGATAGGTAAGTATGTGCCAAAGCCAATAGTAACATGTTAATAGTAGAATCTAGATGGCGGATACATAGATATTCACATTTTTGAACATTTTTATAGCAACGTGGAGGAAAAGAGGGGAATATTACATGTGGAAGGTAGTATCGGAAGTATTTTTTATGTTTTATGTGATTTTTAGGATGTAAAAGAATGTAAAGGATATTTTTGGAGGAGGGTAGGATTTATATAGGCAGAGGTATAGGAAAGCATTATAGGAAGAAGGAGCAGCATTTGAAGAAATGCCAGAATAAGAATTAGACTAGTGAGTAGTTCAGTTTGGCTTAAACATAGGGTAAAATATTAAAATATAAACATAGAAAAGTAGGAGACATTTGTGTGAGAAGTCTTTAGGAATTTGGGGGGAGGGGACATTTCTTCCTCTAAGTCAGCTGTTCTCAACCTGTGGGTAGCGATGCCTTTGGTGGTCGAACAACCCTTTCACAGGGGTCGCCTTAGAGTTAGACCATCTTGCATATCAGATATTTACATTACGATTCATAACAGTAGCAACATTACAGTTATGAAGTAGCAACGAAAATAATTTTATGGTTGGGTCACAACATGAGGAACTGCGTTTAAAGGGCCAGAAGGTTGAGAACCACTGCTAAGCCAAAGGAAAGAAAGAAGTGGGGTGTGAATATGTAAGAACTTTAATGTGGAGTGAGATTCTGAAAAAATTACCATTGATCACTTAAGTTTTCTTGCTTGTGTAAGAATATATAGCTATTTGGTATTTATCATAAGTGGCATTATAGAGCAGTAGGATTTAATATCAATGGGATCTTAGGGAGACTGAAGGAGATTTGGGGTAGTAAATACAATGTTATAGGAATATGGGCAAAATGCATTTAACAATAATCTGTTAGCGAAATATTGCAATGAGTTTAGGTGAAATTATAGTGGACCAAAGCAACCTGGTTTCATGATTTTTCTAGCATTGCTTGACAGCATCTGCATAAGAGCACAGAGAGCAAATGGATGGTATTTGCTCTAGAGCAGCCGTGGACAAACTATGGCCCGCAAGCCAGATCTGGCCCGTTTGAAATGAATAAAACTAAAAAAAAAAAAAAAAAAAAGACCGTACCCTTTTATGTAATGATGTTTACTTTGAATTTATATTAGTTCACACAAACACTCCATCCATGCCTTTGTTCCGGCCCTCCGGTCTAGTTTAAGAACCCATTGTGGCCCTCGAGTCAAAAAGTTTGCCCACCCCTGCTCTAGAGCAAGCATGTCAAACTTAAAGGCTAACACGGACCAAATAAACAAGGTTTAAGTTTATGTGGGCCGCAAAAAAAAAAAGAAAAAAAAGCTTCAATTTTCATAGAAATGTAGGTTTATTTCAATAAAGACATGCTGAATACAAAGGGGAGAAATAAATGAGTCATCGTTAACATAAAATAATAGAACATTTTAATAAAAATTAATTTTTTCTTGAACATTAACTTACCAGACACTGAATAACTGCACAGATTAATAAGTGTAACACAAATGAACCTATTTTTCTTGTTCTCTGAAAGCGAAATATTTCCTGTTGTGCACACCAAACAAGTCAGTACAAAACTAATGACGTGGCCATCGGCTGCTAAAATATTCACTGCTAGTATTAGTGGAGAGAAATGGTACGCCTGCGCGTAAGGTGTGTAAGGGAAATGAATGCAACATGATTATAGTAATCAGTCATTAGCAAACGTTGTAGTTCGTTATTAATAATTATGTTTAACAGGATATTGTAAAAATTAAGTTATAAAATTTTTATTAAAATGTTTCTTAAGCCCCGACCGGTTTAGCTTAGTGGATAGAGCTTCACCTGCGGACTAAAAGGTCCCGGGTTCGATTCTGGTCAAGGGCATGTACCTTGGTTGTGGGCACATCCCCAGTTGGGGGTGTGCAGGAGGCGACTGATTGATGTTTCTCTCTCATCGATGTTTCTAACTTTCTATCCCTCTCCCTTCCTCTCTGTAAAAAATCAATAAAATATTTTTAAAAAAAGACAAAAATCTTAAAAACAACAACAACAAAAAAAAAACACACGTTTCTTAATACTGTTATATTGGCTAGGCCACAAAAATATTCATTGTGGGCCAAGAGTTTGACATGCTTGCTGAGAATGTCAAGAGATATAAGGAATTCTGGGGTGAATGGGTAGTTGACATAGAGTATGCAATAAAGCCTGTGAATGGTGGTCTGGGAAG
This sequence comes from Myotis daubentonii, assembly GCF_963259705.1. Taxonomy (NCBI): domain Eukaryota; kingdom Metazoa; phylum Chordata; class Mammalia; order Chiroptera; family Vespertilionidae; genus Myotis; species Myotis daubentonii. The sequence continues at coordinate 78,416,400 of NC_081841.1, read as the reverse complement.
AATTGAAAGGGGTCAGACCAAATCAAGTATTCAAAATAAGGACACACACAAAAAAGGTTTAGTCAAAAGAGGGAGAAGGAGATGGAGAATGGGATACCATGTTCTCCTCTGGGAATTTCAGAGTTCTGAGATCTTAGGGGTGATACATTTGGAAGTGGTGGCATTACCCTCCAAATACAGTGGGGCCTTGACTTACGAGTGTCCCGACTAACGAGTTTTTTGAGATACCAGCTGTCTCTCGGCTGATTTTTTGCATTGAGTTGACAGAGTAATTTGAGTTAACGAGCTCCTTAAATTTGTTTTGATTAATATGTATACTAAAGCATGTGTAAAGACTTAGGTTTATGTTGGTAGCTATTTAAATAGCATGATAAATAAAATTTCACTCAATTTTAGGGACACCTCTGGGGGGATTTTTCTGAGGCATTCCTTATGTTACTCATATTTGACAGGTACTATTGTACAGAGTAGTCAGTCTCCTTAGCCTGCTTTATAAGGCCAGTCACAATCTCCCTCCTCATCTCTACTTAATTCTCCCTAATCACCTACCACTTTTTCTTGCACTTTTGTGATCTTTCAGCAATACTGATACTTTCTATCCGATATACTGTTACTCACCACTACCACCACCACCCCAACTTTAAGTCAACCTTCCTAATGCCGCGACGCTTTAATACAGTTCCTCATGTTGTGGTAACCCCCAACCATAAAATTATTTTTGTTGCTACTTCATAACTGTAGTTTTGCTACTGTTATGAATCGTAATGTAAATATTTGATATGCAGGATGTATTTTCATTGTTACAAATTGAACATAATTAAAGCATAGTGATTAATCACAAAAACAATATGTAATTATATATGTGTTTTCTGATGGTCTTAGGCAACCCCCGTGAAAGGGCCCTTCGACCCCCAAAGGGGTCGCGACCCACAGGTTGAGAACCGCTGCTTTAACTAAACTCGTTTTAGTGTTTACCGTTTTTTAATCCTTAAAGACACAAATTAGGTTTCTCCCAAAAGCTCTGACTCCTTCCTAGGCTATTCCTATCCTCTGAACTCCTACAAAATATAGCACTTGCCATATTAAATAAAGATCATCTTATTTCCTATTTGGCTTAAAATTAAAATCATAGATTTCGTAAGTATCTGTATCAATCATGATTCATCTTTATATGCCCAGCATATTATACTTAACTAGAGGCCCAGTGCATGAAATGCATGCATTGGGGGTGGGGTGTCCCCTCAGCCTAGGTGTGCCCTCTCTCAGTCTGGGAGCGCTCAGGGAATGTCCGACTGATGGCTCAGGCCCAGAAGAAGCGGGCCTAAGCCATCAGTTGGACATCCTTAGTGCTGCTGTGGGGGCGGGAGAGGCTCCCACTACCACTGCTGAGCTCACCAGCTGTGAGCCCGGCTTCTGGCTGAACAGTGCTCCCACTGTGGGAGTGCACTGACCACCAGGGGACAGCTCCTGCATTGAGTGTCTGCCCCCTCGTGATCAGTGGGCATCAGAGACTGGTTGTTTTATTGTTTGGTCGATTTGCATATTAGCCTTTTATTATATAGGATAAATGATAGATGTTCAGTAATTGTTGGAAAGATCTGAACCGTTTAACAGTGCTGGTGAGGGGCATTAAAGTCCAGAAACAGTTGTTAATCTTCTGAAGTTTATTATTATCGTAAAACAGAGCTTTGACGTTTACCTCCATGTCTTATTTATCTATTCTGTTTTCATATTAACATGAAACAGCTGTAACAAAAGAGTCTTCCATTTGTATCAGACATGACTATTCCATTGAGCTTTACACATTGCTAAATTCTATAAAATGAACTTCTCCTTTCCCTTTTATTGTTAACTTTTGAAAATTAATTTACAGAGTAAGTTATTAGTACCTTTATTATTCTAAAGATATGAGCGTGCAAAGTTGTAAATAAAACATAAATAATAGAAAAGTGAACAGTTATCTCAGTGTCTTTGCTCATTTTTCTAGGGTCATCACTGTTTTTCCCAAGAGCTCTGAAAGGATCAGCACTAGTTGTGTCACATGATTGCTCATAATCACTCCCATGCAAAGAAAACATTGCCAATAATAAAATAGTTTCCTTTTTTTCAGCAGTTTTTAGTTTTTTTGTTTTTTTTTTTCATTTATTGATTGATTTTTAGACAGAGATGGAGACAGACAGACAGACAGACAGACTTGGATCTATTGTTCTACTTACCTATGCTCTCACTGGTTGCCTTTTGTCTGTGTCCTGACCAGGGATTGAACCCAAAACCTTGGTATATGGGGACAATGATCCAACCAAGCCACCCAGGCAGGGCAGCAGTTGTCAGTTTTGATGTTATTGAGTTATATGTCATCCCTCTACATTTTACAGGACATGATTTTTCTAATAATTTTTTCTCATATTGGATACTTTATGACCTAAAAGTAAAAACATTGGAAAATAAACATTACTCATAGGACTGAAACCGACTTGCAGAATCCCCAAATACTTTTCATTTATTTGGGAGAAGCCCTCACATGGTTTTTATGTGCCTTTTTTATGCTCCTTTTAAAAATGTTTGGTAAATTAAGAGCTACAAATTAAAATGAAGATATTACTTTTCATTAAAGAAGAAGCTATCATAAGCAAAATAAGCCAGTCAGAGAAAGACAGGTATCACATGATCTCACTAATACTAGTATGTGGAATCTAATGAAAATGAAATGACAACCAAAATAGGTCCAGAGGCATGGAAGTATGGCACAAACTGATGGATCTCAGAGGGAAGCGGGAGAGAGGACATGTAGAGATTAACCAAAGAATTTATATGCATACTAGAGGCCCGGTGCATGAAATTCATGCACAAGTGTGGTCCCTAGGCCTGGCAGGCAATCGAAGTGCAAGCATCTAGCATGGAAGGGCAGGTCCCAGCTGACCTCTGGGCCCTGGGCCTCCAGGCCCCAGCACAACCCCCTCCACCTGAGTCATGGCACCCGAGTCCTCACGCGGAGATGCGGTTAGCGCGGCTAGACACCATGGGTTGAGGCACAGCATGGGCCTCTGGGCCACCTATCGACGCTGCCCGGAAGCCAGGCAGGCAGCTCGCTCTCTTCCGGCCAGCCTCACAGACCAGCTCCTGCACAAACCCGTGGGTAGCCCTACCAGCCCCTACAATCCCGGCGGCTGCGGCCCGGCTCACCCAGAAGCCCATTGGGGCCTACAGCACCTCCACGGCCGCCCACTGCCAGCACCTCGTCACCAACGCCCGCCATGTTCTGCGCCACCCCTGGTGGTCAGCACACGTCATAGCGAGTGGTCGAACTCCTGGTTAAGGGGACAATTTGCATATTAGGCTTTTATTATATAGCATATGGACACAGACAATAGTGTAGTGAATGAAGGTCTAGGGTGGGGAGGGAACCAAGTGGAGGGGGATAATGAGGAGAAAAAGGGAGATTATCTGTAATACTCTCAACAATAAGAATTAAAGAATTGCCAAACCGGTTTGGCTCAGTGGATAGAACGTCTGCCTGCGGACTGAAAGGTCCCAGGTTCAATTCCGGTCAAGGGCACGTACCTTGGTTGCGGGCACATCCCCAGTAGTAGGTGTGCAGGAGGCGGCTGGTCGATGTTTCTAATTCTCTATCCCTCTCCCTTTCTCTCTGTAAAAAATCAATAAAATATATTTTTAAAAAAAAGAACTAAAGAATAGAGGAAGCTATCAGATAGTTTAAAGGGATGATGGATGAAAGCAAGACAGAAGGCAGAAAACCTATTAAAAGCTATCTCCAAAAGCATTTTAGGTATTATTTTAACTACATAAACTATTGGCAACAAGGACATTGTTGTAAAACATCAGAGTTTAATAGTTGATACCATAATGAGTTAATAGAGAAAAGTTAAGTTACATTTTTTTGTACTTGTTTGAAATGACAAAGGAATGTGTAACAGACTTTGGAAAGATTTTCATCAAAAGTTGTTAAGGAAATGTCAGTAATTAATGTATACACTTCTTTATGTATTTTAACTGTATGGATTTGATCATAACATTTTGCAGGAACACTTTTGAAATTATCGGTGAGAATATATTTAAGTGAATCTAGGATAAAAAATAAAAACCCTCTCACAGTTTAGTACCCATGTTTCATGTATTTTAAGGTTATTAGATTTGACTGCCATCTAGGCCTTTCCATCCATGGGAATCCCAAAGCCTTATATGGTCAAGACTTAGCTTTTAGACTTTCCGTGAAATGCAAGGCACCACTCCAAAAAAGAAAGAAAACCAGAGTAGTTGGCTTTCACTTTGTCTTCTGTGCTCTCTTCTTGGCTGACTTTATTACCACAGTAGCTAAATTACTGAGAACTTTATGTGCATTGGGAGTCTGTCTTACTAGTAGAAGGAATTCCTTTTGTGGCAGTAGTTCTATGCTAGATGCTAATGCTATTGCTTATGTAATTTGATTTTTTTTTTTTTAAAAGGAAACTTAGAGGCAGTTCTGGTTTATTTTATGTAAAAAAGGAGGGGATCATATCTGCATGTGGTGCAGTGGGAATTGTAAGTTTCACTAATGTCAGGTATTAGAGAAAGTGAAAGTGAAATTGTTTGCAGTCTTTCCTACCTTGGAACTCCTGCTGCCTGGTTAGAGGACGCAGGTTTGCAAAAGGTCAACATTCAAGAATAGCAGTGATATCAAAAAAGGACTACGAAAACAATAACTTATTTTAACACTGGTATGATCTTTTCAGCCCTAGTCATTTTTTGCTCTGAAGAATGTGATGTTTTGTTTTTGAGTGATCATGAGTACATCACTCATTTGTACATTTAACTCCAAGATATTTTAATATTTTGTAGATATTCAATTTCTTGGTATAAATTACACATTTTTCATGTGGGAAAAGAGAAAATATATCCTCTAACATAATAAAATTGCAAAATGTTCTGTAACTTACTCATTCTTGTGTAGTAAGTCAGATATGACATGGAAAAGTTAATTTCTCTAATACTGTCATCTACAGGTGACAAAGAATCAGCAACCTATTTATGAGTCTTACCAATAAAGCTAAAATCATACTTGTAGGTTCCTCCATTCAACAGTTGATTACTGTCATTTGTATTCTAGATACTATTATGTAGACATGATGGGGTTCTTGCATTTAGGAGTTCATAGAATAGTGGAGCCAAAAGGGAAAGGAAATGAATGCAGAGATAGTACATATTGGTAGAAAATTATAGTTGATGCCATAATGTTTTAAGTGTGTTAGGATAGATATGTTTGCAATATTACAGAGAATGGAAGGAGAGGGTGATTTAACTCTGGTTACATTAATATAGGCTGGGGAAAGCCTTAGAAATAAAGGCTTCAGATGGTTAAAAGAAGACTAAATTGAGGAGCAATCTGTAGGGTCCAGCAGTGCCTTAGCCATTATTCAAGGGTACTTTTTGTCTTCTTCCAGAGAAGTTATAAAGTCCCAAAGTACCTTAGTTAATCCTTATGATCAAAAAGAATTGAAATTTTATCATCAGGTTACTTTTTTCTTGGCAACTGGACTCAACCTTCTCCTGCCAACCTGCTTTTTTGTGATAGAGCTAAGAATGTGCTTTTGGTAGGTTTTTAAACTGGGTTTTGTTTTATCTGACATCCTTTTATTTGTCATGTCTGCCTCAGCAGTTTTGTAGCCTCTGTCTGTGTGGCAGAGATATTTATGTGTGTCGAAGTCTTTTAGGTAGCTGGAGAACCATACCAAAAGAAGTTTATTGGATACTGTTATGAATATACTAGAGGCCTGGTGCACGTATTTGTGCACTGGGGCAGAAGGGTCCCTCAGCCCAGCCTGCCCCTTCTCAGTCCAGAAGCCCTCAGGGGATGTCCTACTGACAGCTTAGGAGTGGGCCTAAGCCGAATCCTGGCCTCCCTCTGCTGGAGGTGACCAGCTGATCAGGGAAAGGCACCGCCTCCATCACCCCCTCACTGCTGCTGCCTCTGGCCTCCCTCTACAGGAGGCGACCCAGCGATCAGGGGAAGGCAACACCCCCATCATGCCTTTGTTGCTGCCACTGCCAGCCACAAGGCTGCCTGAGCCTCGGCCTTCACAGCCACTATGGCTTGCCTAAGCCTCGCCTGGCCCTCATTGCCTGAGCCTCGGGCCCTTGCAGCGGCAGTGGCCATCAGTGGCTTGCCTAAGCCCTGGGCCGGCCTTGGGCAAGTGGCAGCGGCCATTGGCGGCTTGCCTGAGTCCAGGGGCAGCCTTGGGCAAGCAGCAGCCGCCATTGCGTCTCCAGCGCTGCAAGTCCCCGCCCACCTGCGCCTACTGCGTGCGCAGCCTGCTGATTGGTCATTACTGTGATGGTGTCCCGACCAATTTGCATATTACCCTATTATTACATAGATAATAGTGTCCTTGACTTTGCAAGCATACAATCTACATTTTTCCTCCCTAAAGGTGAAAAATAGTATAAAATTGTGAAATTATTAATTTGTTATCAATTATCTATATTTGAGAGAGACTTAAAATTCACCGTGCAATGATGCACACATGTATTATATTATAGATAGACTAGAGGCCCGGTGCATGAAATTCTTGCACTGGGATGGGGAGGTCCCCTCAGCCCGGCCTGTGCCCTCTCGCAGTCCAGGACCCCTCGCTCCTTACTGCTTGCTGCTCCTTACCGCTGTGCTCACCAGCCATGAGCCCGGTTTCTGGCTGAGCGGTGCTTCCCCTATCGGAGTGCACTGAGCACCTGGGGGGCAGCTCCTGCATTGAGCATCTGCCCCCTGGTGGTCAGTGCACATCATGGCGACCAGTTCTGGTCGTTCCGCCATAATGGTCACTTAGGCTTTTATTATATAGACTAGAGGCCCAGCACATGAAATTTCTGCGCAGGTATGGTCCCTGGGCCTGGCCTGTGATCAGGGCCATCTTCCCTGGCTGCCCACATCTGGCCCTGACCCCCCACCATCTCCCAACCCCCGGTTCCCCGTTCGCCATTGTGCGATCGGAGCCTGATGGCCAGGAGAAGGGACCGAGAGGTTGGCCATTCCCGACCGCTTGCCATCCCCACCCCTGCCCCCGCCTTGGGTCACCCTCTGTGTGGGGGGTGACCGGCAGGGCGGGGGTCTTAGCCTGGCGCCACCTACATCCCCCACCACCCACCCCAGGTTCCCCGTTCGCCATTGGGCAATCAGAGCCTGCCAGCTGAGGGGAGGAACTGAGAGGTTGGCCGTTCACCCGCTGTCCGGCCCCACCCCCCGCCGCCACCCACCCCGGTTCCCATTCGCCATAGGGCGATCGGAGCCTGTTGGACAGGGGAAGGAACTGAGAGGTTGGCCGTTCCTGCCCACTCACCACCCCCTCCCCTGCCACGGGTCTCCCTCTGTGTGCGAGGTGACTGGCGGGGCGGGGGTCTTGGTCTGGCGCCACCCTTGTCCCCCGCTACCCATCCCTGGTTCCTGTTTGCCATCAGGTGATTGGAGCCTGCTGGCCAGGGAAAGGGACCAAGAGGTGGTCAGTGTGCCTCATAGTGACTGGTCGAGCAATTGTTATGCCATTAGGGTCAATTTGCATATTACCCTTTTATTATATAGGATTTTATGTATGGTACAATGGTTACCAAACTGTGTGCCTCAACTTGGACATAAAAATAGATGTTAGTGGGAAAAGGGATTTGTTGACAAGTTCTGCAGTAAAACTGTTTTATTACAGTATTTTCTAAATTTAATTCGTTTTAAGATCCTTCATGTTGAAAACCATTTAACTTTTCTAGTTTAGTAGTTTCATGGAAACATTTAGAAATATTGCAGTAAATTTTTGTGATAAATTATCTGTAAATAAGGGTGTCCCAAAAAATACATACACACTTTCACAGCTGATAGCTCAATTTTGAAAATGTATTTTAATAAACACTACCTTTATAATTATTCAAAGCATATATATACATTTTGGGGAACACCCTATATATAAGTACTGGCATATTTTTATAATAGTTTGGGGAAAGTGAATTACTTAATACTTGGTATTGCTAATATATAGGAAATTGAATGGTGATGGTGATTGCTTTCTTTTTTCTTCTTTTTTTTTTTTTTTCCAAAACAAGTTTTTGTTGATTTTTAGAGAGAAAGGGAAAGAGATAAAAATATCAATGATGAGAGAGAAACATTGATTGGCTGCTTCCTGCATGCCTGTTAGTGGGGCTCTATCCTGCAACCCAGGCATGTGTCCTAACTGGGAATCATAGGTTGACGCTCAACCACTGAACCACACCTGCTGGGTGGAATAATAATTTTTATTATTTATTCGTTAAAGAGTTATTCTTTTATACCCTTTTATTTACTCATCAAGCACAAGTGCTGACACATTAGCAGATTATTGTTGCTTATTTTTTTGAAGTTATAATTTCAGATTGTTTTGGAATTTCAAGAAATAGAGATGGTTCAGTGTTAGAGTTTTAATTTGTGATAGATTAAAATTTAGATAATTCTTTAGCTTAAACAACTAACCGATGGCATTTAAGGAATACAGGAGAAAAGGCAGATTAGAGATTAAGTAGAGAAGGGAACATGATGCTTGGATACATACAAGCTAAAGCAATCAAAACTGGTATATAAATAATACCTTCTATGTTAAAAAATCTAGCAGTAGCCCTAGCCCAGCCATGAGCAAACTACGGGCCGCGGGCCAGATCTGGCCCGTTTGAAATGAATAAAACTAAAAAGAAAAAAGACCGTACCCTTTTATGTAATGATGTTTACTTTGAATTTATATTAGTTCACACAAACACTCCATCCATGCTTTTGTTCCGGCCCTCCGGTCCAGTTTAAGAACCCATTGTAGCCCTCGAGTCAAAAAGTTTGCCCACCCCTGCCCTAGCCGGTTTGGCTCAGTGGATAGAACTTCAGCCCAGTAGACTGAAGGGTCCCAGGTTCGATTCTGGTCAAGGGCATGTATGATTCTTGGCACCAGTCAGGTGTGTGCAGGAGGCAACCAGTACATTTGTCTCTCTTACATCGATATTTCTCTCTCTTCCTCTCCCTTCCACTCTCTCTAAAACTCAATGGAAAAATATCCTCGGGTGAGGATTAACAAGATAAAAATCTAGCAATGTAACCATTATTTATTGCAGCATAACAAATTACCCCTAAACTTAAAACACTAAACATTTATTATCTCACATTTTCTTTATTTTTAAATATGTGTGTGTGTGTGTGTGTGTGTGTATATATATATATATATATATATATATATATATATATATATATATATATATATATATATTTCAGAGAGGAAGGGATCAAGGGAGAGAGAGCTAGAAACATTAATGATGAGAGAGAATCATTGATCGGCTGCCTCCTGCAAGTCCCACACTGAGGATTGAGCTGGCAACCTGGATATGTGACCTGACTGGGAATCAAACCATGACCTCCTGGTTCATAGGTCAATGCTCAACCACTTAACCACACTGCCTGGGCAGTTTGGCTCTTTTCAAACTTGGGTCTAAGCACTGTGCTATATGCTCAAAGAGTAAAAATAATTTACTTAATAGATGTTGATTATCCATAGCTAATCATCATTCATTTAGGGAACATCATTTCCGATGCAAATCCTTTGACACACTTTTATTTAAAAGGACACATATCACATAACTATTTTAATTAGAATGTATTAAACTTATTTTGCCAAAAGGAAAAAAAAACCAGAAGAATAATGATTAAATTTTAGGGTTTTTTGTTTTGTTTTTTTGCAACTAGAGAGTATTACCTTAAATATTTTTTTTAATATTAAGAAAATAGGCTATGAATATGTTGCAATAGGATTTTTTAAGCCATGTTCCAATTTTAGAAAGATTTTATGAATTCTAGAAATCACAGATATTTTTGCTGTTTTTCCCCCTCGTCTCATTTTGTTAGCCATATTAACATTTCTACCTTGCTAGAATTTATAATGTTTACATTCTTTTTGATTCACTTATTATGAATCTTTTGACCATTTTGTCTTGATTTCTGAATTTTTTTATATCCCTAAGAATTTTAAACACTAAAGGAAATCCTCTTCCCTTATAAAAGTGTTGGCTTCTAAGGATCTAGGTTTAACTTAGTACTGTATTTACAGATATTTATCCATAAAGAAAATAACAATGCTGTGGAATAAGATTAGATAAAGGGCAGACTTTAATCTTTGAATATGGTTTTCAGTTTTTGATGTCCTCATTCAAGTATTTAGTACTTACTGGGTAAAGTATAAATGTTTAAGTAGTACTTAAATTACTTTTACCCTAGAAACTTTCATTCTTTTTTATAATCTAAAAATGTTTTCTTTTTTTGTGTGTGTTCTTTTTCATGTTTTATCATCTGTTTGGAGGTCTAGTTCATTCATTCCACAAATATATAGTGTCTTCTATATTTTCTCTAGGATGCTGCCTATACATAAGAGTCTGAACTTTTAAAATCCAAATTAAGAATTTCCTATGGTCTAGCCATTGTGCATAATCTATTTTGAATTTACTGTTCCATAATTTTATCATTTGAATATATGATTTATTGTGAGGGCAGGTATTTGTTTTTACATCTAGATTTCCTACTTGTTTACATCTAGATTTCCTACTTTTTTTATGGTAAGAGTAGAAAGACCAAAATAAGTAATTAAACCTAAATGCAATGCTGAACTTGTTAGCTGTTTTTATAACTAAGTGTAACAGATGACCTCCTAAGATTATACATGCTCTTTTATTTGCCGGTCTTTTTTTTTTTTTTTTTAATATATTTTTATTGATTTTTCACAGAGAGGAAGGGAGAGAGATAGAGAGAGTTAGAAACATCGATGAGAGAGATACATCGATCAGCTGCCTCTTGCACATCCCCCACTGGGGATGTGCCCGCAACCCAGGTACATGCCCTTGACCGGAATCGAACCCGGGACCTCTCAGTCCGTAGGCTGACGCTCTATCCACTGAGCCAAACCGGTTTCGGCTTATTTGCCAGTCTTAATGCAAAACCAAGGTGTTTATTTTTTATTTTTAGTATGGGAGTACTACTTGGAGTTTTTCATTGTTTTGTATAAACCATACCCATAGTTCTTCTTTGATGTATCCAATTCAGTTTTCTTTAAAATAGAACAAAACCTTGCTTATATATCTTCAGTTGTTCTTCTTTAAGCATACTCACTGACATCTGTCACTCAGAATGCTTAGGGCAGGGGTGGGCAACCCATGGCATGCGTGCCAAACATGGCATGCCAGTAACTTTTGCTGGCATGTGAAACCCTCTCTTATAATCTTCCATTTACAGTTTTTTTCTTAATATCGACTTTTTTATTTTTCAGATAAATTCAGTGTAGGTGCATCTTAGATAAATAAATAATTTTACATAACAAGTTATCCTAAAGACCATAGACATGGATTGACGAGAGAGGGGAAGAGCAATTTCTATGCCTCTGCCTTCCTAGATCCGACCAGTGTTTTGGTTTCGTCCACATACGCTTGTGAATCTTTGTTCTCAGTGATGAATTTTGTTAAATCTCGTAATAGGAGTAGCCTGAAGGATGAAAGTAGTAGCTCGTGCATATCTCTGAAGGTCACGAAATATAAACCTGATGTAAAATCTCTGTCATCAGTGATGCAGCAGCAAAAGTCCCACTGATAATATCAAACGGAGTCATAAAGTTTTCTGTCGGACTATCAGTGTATATGTATATATTAAAAAATAAATGTATTTTTCATCATCATATACCAATGATGGTGAACCTTTTGAGCTCGGCGTGTCAGCATTTAGAAAAACCCTAACTTAACTCTGGTGCCGTGTCACATATAGAAATTTTTTGGTATTTGCAACCATAATAAAACAAAGACTTATATTTCTGATATTTATTTTATATATTTAAATGTCATTTAACAAAGGAAAATCAACCAAAAAAATGAGTTTGTGTGTCACCTCTGACACGCATGTCATAGGTTTGCCATCACTGTCATATACTGTGCTTTTGTCGCTCAAAAGAATTTTATTATTTCTTCAAGGTTCTTCACATACGTACACCTTAAGAGATATCAAGTAGGTGTAACATGTTCTCAAAAAATTAGGGTTGGCACTCAGAAGAATTTTGAGTCAGAGATTTTGCTGGTTTTGGCAAGCACTCACAAAAAGGTTGCCCACCCCTGGCTTAGGGCATTGTCAATTTTCTAGTGTATCTACAAATTTCTGCTCCCACCAGTTGAACAGAACTGAGTTTTCCTTACTAAGGAGTCAAAGAGTTGTTTCAAGGAAATATAAATTGATATAGAGAACTTTCTATTCAAGTTAATTTGTCTATTATTTATCAGTAATTGTTACTAATGGTTAGGCACAAATTGTAAGCATTTCAACTAATTCACTAAAATCACATTTTCACCTAAGTTGTTATAATTGCATTTATACAACTAAATCTTTTCTTCTGCTTTATTCTGCATTGTATATAATTTGTATGAATAAGCTTATATAAAACTTATATATATAAAAGTGTTTGAAGGGGGTTTGGAAGATATTTCTAAGGTTAAAAGTTAATCACCCTCTTAGAAATCATTGGTGGATGGGACTTTTACCAAAAGTAGTAGTACTAAAAGGAATATTTGACAACTCTCCACCATTTAATTTTGTTTTGCAATTTATAGAGGAATGAAAAAGTAAGTTTTGGATAAGAATAGAAAAAAGAAAAATTTAAATGGATGATATAGCACATAGCATATGTATTGATACAAACCGTAGCACTTAGTTTTTGACAGGTACTACTCTCTATGTGCTGTATGTATTAATTCATATATTTGTCATAGTAAACTTTTGAGGTGGGTACCATTATTCTCCTTTTCCAAAGCAAACTGTGCTACACAGAATTTTAAGTAATTTATCCAGTGACACTATTGGCAAACTGGATTAATCCCAGACAGAGTGTACTTTTAACAAAACCGCTTTCATGAAAAGGAATATAACACTATCAGAATATATTTCAGAAGCTGCTAAATTTGAAATCATGATTTTACTCAATTGAATTCCATAGTTGCTAAACACATTTGTTTTTATCTTTTCTAGGAATGAAATTTAATGATTTTTTAAAGATACGCATGCCCTACCCAAAATCTGTCTTTAAGCCATGGACTCTATTTTGAGCCAATGTTGTTCAGCTTCATTATTCAGCTTTTTCCTTAAAATGTGTGGGGAACAGAGTTTGTCCTTCAGCTAATTACCTGAGAAAAATGATAGGCCCCCTTTAAAATAAAAACAGATGACTTATATACTTAAACTAGTTTATTGAATTCGTTTACAGTTCAAGTTGACAAAGCTGCCTCTACCTGGATTTAAAAAGACAGAGTGTCTTCACACAGCCATTTATTATTTGTAATTGCTCTGGATATGTGTTCAAGAAAAATTCAAGATAGACCATGTCAGATAATATTTTGCACGTATATTTGAGTTCTGTTTCTTTCCATATTTAGTCAAATATTTAAAGTCAGCAAATCATGTGTCTCTTAACGTGCTGCATGTGCTAGCTTTTGATTCTCTTAGCAACAATATTGTTATGAGAAAGCTTTGCCAGTTTCTTGACTGTGCTTTATAAATGCTCAAGAGAATACTTGGAACAATTTACACCACAAACTTGAGGTTCTTATATAATGTATATTTTGTGACTGTTCTTAGCATTTAATTTATATTTAAACATTTCAAAAGCTTGTAACAAAATAATCATATTTAACAATAACTACATTAGGTATTTTTGCCGGTTTTTCTTACATTATACTGGAAAAAAATAAAAGTTTTTCAACTACCATAGTCATTCACCTTCCTAAAATGGAGAAACTTTAAAAATTAATCATTCCTCCTGAAAATATTTTATCCTCAATCTCAAAGTATTATTCATACAATAAAGCAAATAAGACTATTCTGGATTCTGCCTACCTTTATCGTCATCATGTATCTTGACTTTGACTCTTTATACACCAGGAAAGGTTTCACTTATTCATATGTTAAGCTTAGGTGTAGAGCCTCCTCCAGGAAATATTTCCTGACTACCACCATTATTGCTTAGTTCTTTTTTTTCTGAGCTTCCACAATAAGCAGTGCACAGCTCTGTAATTGTATTTATCACATTCCTTTTGATATAATCATCTACTTGTGTATATATGTCTTCCTTACGTTGAGAACTTTGTATCTCTTTAACTAATGAATAAAATACCACAAATGTCTTTGTCTTCCAAGTAAGATTACTGGTCATAATTTAATCTAACCCTTCTCTTAATGTTTCCATGGTCACTTCTCTGCATTCTCTCCGAGTGACTTCAGGTGCTATTGTTTTCATTATTACCTTAATGCAGATAATCCCCAAATGGATACTTTCATCCCACATTTATTTCAAAGATCTGCGTATCCAGTTGGCCACTAGATACAGGTGATTGGATAGAGATACAGATACCTATAAATTCAGCATATCCAAAGCTAAAAATCATCTTATTTTCCTCAAACTGCTCCTTGAATCTGTGGTATTTATTTCCATGAATGGCTTCTCTCTGTCCTTCACTCTTCATACTTAATCTTTAATTAATCTTGCACATTTTCTCCTAAGTTTTTTAAAATATAGATCCAGTCTGAGTACTCTTCCCTCTTCATATTGCTTTCAGTATTCTTTCTGAAATATTGATCTGATCATGTCACTCCCTCTGCTTAAAAACTCTGAATAGCTTTTCAAACATCATCTTGAAATTCTAAAATGTTTTCTACTACTTCTCCCTACTGCTGAATTGAGCCACTGTCAATTCAGTGGCTCAATGTAGCAGGTTCCCTGATGTGTAGAAATAGAAAGCAGATTTAACCCTTTGCGGTCGTTTGTCTACTCTCAGCCACCAAAGCTTTTTTACCGTTCCAGTCGTATGTCTGCTCTCAGCCACCACAGCAAGGAACCGTACGAATCTTAACTCCATTCATTCATGTATCAGTTCATAATTTCTCCGAAAGCTCTTAAGTGTCTAAGCGACCTTGTCACAAACCAAAACATTTTCCCGACAAATCGGAGATATCGAAACTCAATATAAACAAACGTGGTCATTCCACACTCGCCATGCAAAACACCGTGGCGAGTCAGTCGCCTTTTGAGAGTGAAGAAATCGACAAGCTTCGGAGATACTTCGCAGAATTTCAAATAAAGCTTTACAAATTACGTTTAACTGTAATTAGGCATTCTCGCTTGTTAAGATATTTCAAAATAATACTCCAAAATGGCAAAAAGAAAGTTACCGAGAGAAGTGTACTGCGAATCTGAAAGTAACGATGAAGAGTTTTATTTTGGCACCTTGAATACTGACTCTGACGTAGAAAGTGATAACGTTTGTAGTGATTCTACTAGTAGTGACGTAGTTCCAAAAAAGAATTAATAAATCTTGTTTATCCTTCATAATCTTGCATGTATCACTGCTCTTTCAATGGAAATTAATTCCGACCAGTACGACACCCATGTCCAAATTTAATACGACCGCAAAGGGTTAATACAACCTTTGTATCCAATCCAGTCACCTTTGCATTATATTCAAATCTTTTACACACACTATATTTAGACCTTTTATGACCTAGCCTTATCCTGTTTTGTAATTTATAGATACTCTCTACCACTGGATGACTTGCTGTTTGGTTATTCCATGCTTCTTTTAAAAATCGTAGTGCATTTGCTCATTGAAGTTCCTTCCAGTTAACTTTCTAAGTGAACAATTCCTATGTAATCTTCAAAACTTTCCTCAAATATATATTTTTCAAAGAGACTATATGGACCATTCGAGTTAAAAGACTACCTTTTTAAAAAAAAAAATAAGGTTTTTTAAATTGATGTCAGAGAGAAGAAGGGAGAGGGAGAGAGATAGAAACATCGATGAGAGAGAATCATCGATTGCCTGCCTCCTCCACAGCCCCGTTAGGGGATCGAGCCCGCAACTGGGGCGTGTACCCAACCAGGAATCAAACCACAACCTCCCCGTTCACAGGTTGACACACAACCACTGAGCCACACTGGCCTGGCAAAAGAATATCTTTTTATGTCACTAGTGATATTTTAGAACTTTCTACCCGCTGCTATTAATGCCCTTACATGATCGTTGTTATTTATGGACTAGTCTCCCATATTATAATATGACCTTTTCCATCCTCTGTGTTCCTAGGGCCTTGGGGTGTACTATATAGTTTTTATCATATATAATATGAAGAGTAGCTAAAGGAATTAGGCATATTTAGCCTAAAATGTGTGATAATTGTTAAGGGGGAAGGTTTTTATAATATTTAAAGGTTAACCATTAAAAGAGTAATTCCATTTGATATGTGAAGCTTCAGGAGGCAGCAGATAGACATTTTAGCATGTACAATTTAGAAAAAGGTAAATGTCTTATACTGGACGTAATACATAGTAGGCTTTCAATAAATGGCAGCCTATTATTTTTTCTTTTAAATTGAGGTATAATTTATATACAATAGACTACACAGCTTTTAAGTGTATAATTCCATAAATTTTTACATGTATTCAATGTCTAAGTAAAAAATCAGAAAGGTAGAGAACATTTCCAATCTTCCAGAAAGCTTCCTCATGCCCCTCCCATCAGTTTTCCATACATTTAACCATGATTCTGAGCTTAACCACCAGAGATTAGCTTTGACTGGAAACCTACAGTATGTTTTTTATGTGTTTTTTATCCTCACCCAAGAAGGATATGCTTATTGATTTTAGAGGAAGGGAGAGAGAAAAAAAAAAAAGAAGCATTGATTGGTTGCTTCCCATATGCGCCCCAACTAAGGATTGAACGTACAACCTAGGTATGTGCCCTGACTGGAAATTGAACCCACCACCCACCAGGGCGAAACTTACAGTATATTATATCCTTTGTGTCTGCCTTTTTCTACTCATCTATATGTCTGTGAGGATAATTCATGTTGTTGACGGTAGCAGTAGTTATTTTTGTTTGATGTTCTTTATTTCTTGATGCATAGAATTCTATTACATGAATAGAATCTCTACCCCCCACATATAGTCCATACCATTTATTTATCATTTATATACACTTTTTAGTAGATACTGTTGAATGCTTTTTCTGAAAGAGTTAAATGAATTTTACACTTTCAGTAGCAATTTGGTTGTTTCTTTATATAGAAAATTTGAAGAAGAAAATAAAAATTATTCAGTCTCACAACCAATGATAATCACTATTAACCTTTAGCATATATTTTTCTAGTCATTTTGTTTATATAATTTTAGTAAAATTGGACTCATTAGGCAATTTGTTTTGTATCCTCTTTTAAAAACTTAATATATTGTGTCTGGGTGGTGTGGCTCAGCCTTTGAGTGTAGACCCAGGAACCATGAGGTCACCAGTTCAATTCCTGGTCAATTCCTAGCCCACATGCCCAGGTTGTGGGCTAGATCCCCAGTAGGGGTCGTGCTGGAGGCAGCCGGTCAGTGATGTTCCTCTCTCATCCATGTTTCTATCTCCCCTTCTCCCTTCTTTTCTCTCTAAAAATCAATTAAAAAAAAAAAAAAAAAAAGCCCAGCCAGTGTGGCTCAGTGGTTGGGTGTCAGTCTATGAACCAGGAGGTCATGGTTAGATTCCGGTCAGGGCACATGCTTGGGTTGCTGGCTTGATTTCCAGTGGGGGGCGGGCAGGAGGCAGTCAATTAATGACTCTCTATCATCATTGATGTTTCTATCTATCTCTCTCCCCCTTCCCTTTCTGAAATCAATAAAAATATATTTAAAATTTTAAAAAAAAATAAAAACTTAATATATTGTGAACATTTTCCCATATCCTTTTATAAAGAACTAGAGGCCCAGTGCGTGGAATTCGTGCACTGGTAATGTCCCTAGTGGCTGCCAGCTGCTGGCCGGGGCCTCCCTTCCTTCCCCTGGCTGGCCTGCTCTCTGGTCGAACTTCCAGAAGAACTTCGGTAGAGGGGACAATTTGCATACTATGCTTTTATTATGTAGAATCATATTTTCTTTCTTAACATATTCCATTTTTAAAACCAGTAATCATATTTGTATTAGATACATTTATTAAATAGAGTATGTTTTATATTGATGATAAAAATCAGAATACTGCTTTGGAGCCTCTTCGCAAAATAGGAGAAAATAATTTAATATCTTTTCTCAAGAAAAATTAACAATTAGCTTATAAATAGTTCTGTTATTTCAAGCCGCTCAAATAGCATAAACTACTTTTTAATATAATATAATTTTTAAAATGTTTTTATTTAGAGAGAGAGGAAGGGAGAGAAACATCGATGAGAGAGAAACTTAAAAATTATTGAAAGAGCTTTGTTTATGTGAATTGTATGTATTAATGTTTACAATACTAGAAGTTAAAATTGAGGATTTTAAGTATTCATTACAAAATAGTAATACTTTACCTATGTTACATAATTAACATTTTAAAATTAAGATAACTAATTATTTGCTCTCTTTGAAAGCTTGAATTTATCATTGGCAACAAATACTGTTAGTTGTTTTTTTTTTGAAATGACAGGCTTACTTTATTCATTTTCAAGAAACTTTCTGTCAAAAATCTAAGTTAGGCTAACGGTGGTTTGTTATTTAATTAAAAAAATGTTACATTGGAAAAAGGGGCAGGTTCAGCTTTCATCTCAGCTTCATAAGTGCTTTCGTCAGGACTGTTATTATAAGAAGTGCTTTATATGCATACTTCCATCTAGTTCCACAGATTAAAAAGATGTATATTTAAGGATGAAAATTTAATAAAATTTATGATTTGCTCTGCTTTGTAATGGACATTCATAAATAAAAATAGCCTTTTTAAAATTGTGGGCATAGTGCAAAGACAGTGATTGTTTCTTTGTTTGTTTTTGCCACTGCCTTAATTTGTGCTAAGGTACTAGCAGTTTTACCACTAGTGCTTTTGCACCTTTAAGTGCACATGTCAACACAGTGAAAAAGGGAAATACCATTAGTATCATTTTAAAAATGGTTTTGACCATGTCAGCTCTCTAAAAGGATGTCTCCCCCCTTAGCAGACCACATTTTGGGAACCATTGCTATGGAGGATATTTTTGGTGCTTAGTTATAAAGTTTTGATTGTTTTCATTTTAATGAAATGTACTTGTTTTTCCCATGGGGTTGGCATTGTCTAATCACATATACTACTGTTGTACATGTATCTAATTAAGGACTCTTACAATTTAAATTCTTAGTACATTGGCCTGTTTGATGGCAGTACAATCAAAATAGCAACAGACTAATTTTCAGAGAATATTTATATTATAAAGGCTGCAAAGTAGGAATTCTGTTGCATTATTAAGTTATTAGGAGTGTTGAATCAAATCTTTTTGTAATTTTTTGTGTTTTTAGGCTTGCATTGATGACAATGTCGATATGGTGAAGTTTCTGGTAGAAAATGGAGCAAATATTAATCAACCTGATAATGAAGGCTGGATACCACTACACGCAGCTGCTTCCTGTGGATATCTCGATATTGCAGAGTAAGCCAGTTCTCTGTTTACTTTTATTCAAATACAATTATAGAGACCTTAGATTTTACAGAAATTATTCTTAAAGGTAAGTGAGCAACATGTTATATTACTGTAATTAATGAAAATTATTCTTCCCAGGAAAGAGAATAAATGGTTCTTGGGAATCCTAATACTGAGTTCATTGATACCCATATGAGATCCTCACCCTGTCTCCCCACCTCTCGCTTTTGGTACTTTGTATTAATGTGAGTACAGTGGGGCCTTGACTTACAAGTGTCCCTACTAACGAGTTTTTTGAGATACAAGCCGTCTCTCGGCCGATTTTTTGCTTTGAGTTGCGAGCTAAAATTCGGGTTACGAGCCAGCTTCAGATACCCCACCGCTAGTTAGCACAGCGAACGTCACAGTGAATGCCACAACATCAGCCCAGCATCACGTGTCTCACTCGTTCACTTTTTGATTTGACATACAAGTAATTTGAGTTACGAGCTCCGTCACGGAACGAATTAAACTCGTAAGTCAAGGCCCCACTGTAATTGATTGTACACGTGCTTCACCCCCATCTCCTTTTCTTTTGAATACATGTACAGGATTGTCAAATAATTCAAGTCTATCTCTATGTAATTATGAATTGTTAGGGGACATTAACGATAATTTTCAATTTGGTTACTTTGTTATAGTGAGAATATGATACATAGTTCTCCATTTAGTCAATTTATGCTTGTTTAGTTTTTATTAAGATTACTTCCAAATTCAGTGAGAAAGAGTCATTGTATTAACTACCTTTAATGAGTGGGTACTTTCTAAGAAAATTCAATTATTTAAGCTTTTAACAGGAAGTATGAATATCTTGACAAAATAATGTTTTTATTCAGTTGTTTTTCTTCTTACTTTGTGTCAACACTACAAACACTTATTGTCTGTCTGCTCACATCAAAGCTTTTCAGCTAACTTTGTAAATCTCTATTAGTAAACTTTCAGTTTTATTTCTTTGTATATTTCACACACACACACACACACACAAACACACCATGTATATTGAAGATATGATACTTCAATTTAAAGGAGAGGCAGTGTTTGGTGAAATGAAAAGTGCTCTGACCTTGGAATCAAAAGCTCTGCATTGGGTTTGATTACTGACTCTTAACACTAACTGCATGACATCTTTTAGTAATTTGTTTCTTCTCTCTGGGCCTTGCCTTCTTTATGTGATTTCTCTGGTCCGTGTGGCTTGGTGGTTTAGCATTGACGCAGGAACCAACAAGTCACCAGTTCGATTCCTAGTCATGGTACATGCCCAGCTTGCGCTCAATCCCCAGTAGAGGGCGTGCAGGAGGCAGCTGATGAATGATTCTCTCTCATCATTGATGTTTCTCTCTTTGCCTCTCCCTTCTTCTCTCTCTAAAAACCAATAAAAACATATTTAAAAAATAAATAAAAGAAGGTCTTTTTGCCATTGCAAAACAATAGTGGTTGTTCATAATTATAATCATGGTTCTCAAGTTCCTTACTCCTTCTGTTCTTTTCATGCTCATCAGAGGATTTGTATCTCTTCATTATAGAAAAAATAGCTAATGTGCATTTATCTTTAGCTGTTCTTAAATAGTTGGTACTTAGACACTGAGATTGACTGAGGTGGATTATGAAGGCTTCTTTAACCACTCAAGTGGTATGACCTTGCTTAACTTTAATAAGCTTCAGTTTTCTCCTCTATTCCTCTATAGAATAGGAATGGTATTTCCTAGGTTTGCTGTGAGGGTTAACTGACATAACTCATTAAGCGTATTTGGCACATAGAAAGTACTCATATGTGTTAACTTTTGACCATTATTTTATTTATCTCTCCTGGGAAAATGAAAACCCAATTTCTTTCTTTAGATGTTTAATCCTTGTGTTTTCTTTTTTGATTTATGCTTCTGAGTTTGAAAAGATAATAATTGTCCTGAATAATTTCCTATGGAATAATTTTTGTAGACTTGATTGATAACCCATTGTGGCAGTTGGGATGATTTTAGCTGCAAGTGAGTATATCAAGTTTAAAATGCCCTAAAGAATAAGAGCTCTTGTTATAGAGGTCCAGAGGCCCGGTGCATGATATTCCTGCACGGGGGAGGGGTTCACCTCAGCCAAGCCTGCACCCTCTCCAATCCCGGACCCCTCAGGGGATGTCCAACTGCCGGTTTAGGCCCGATCCTTAGGGCCTAAACTGGCAGTTGGACAACCCTCTAACAATCTGGGACCGCTGGCTCCTAACTGCTCACCTGCCTCCCTGCCTGATCGTCCCTAATGGCCCCCTCCTGCTGGCCTGGTCACCCCCAACTGCCCTCCCCCCCCCCCCCCAGCCGCCGGCCTAGTTGCCCCCAACTGCCACCCCCTCACCAGCCTGGTTGCCCCTAATTCCCCCCCCCCACTGGCCTGGTTGCCCCTTACTGCCCCCCCGCTGGACTGGTTGCCCCCAACTCCCCCCCCCCCGGCCTGTTCACCCCTAACTGCCCCCCCCCTGCGGACCTGGTTGCCCCACACAGCCTGCTGTTCAGTTGTTTGGTCATCCCTCACTAACCCCCCTGCCGGCCTAGTCGTCCCACGCAGCCTGTACAGTTGTCTGTTTGGTTGTAATGGTCGCTTAGGCTTTTATAATTATAAATAATATACTAGAGGCCCGGTGCACAAAAATTTGTGCACTCGGGGGGAAGGGGGGGTAGTCCCTCAGCCCGGCCTGTGCCCTCTCGCAGTCTGGGACCCCTCGGGAGATAACAACCTGCTGGCTTAGGCCTGCTCCCGGGTGGCAGAGGGCAGGCCCAATCCCTAGGTTCAGCCCCTGGTCGGGCTCAGAGCAGGGCCGATTGGGGAGTTGGGGCGCCACCCCCTGTCATGCACAGAGCAGGGCCAATCCAGGGGTTGGGGCGCTGCCACTGTCACCCTCAGGGCAGGGCCGATGGGGAGGTTATGGCTCTACCCCGTCACACACAGAGCAGGGCCTGTGGGGTGGGGGGGTTGGGGCACCGCCCTCTATCACCCACAGAGCAGGACCGATCAGGGGGTTGGGGCGCCGCCACTCTCACACTCAGGGCAGGGCCGATGGGGAGGTTATGGCTCTACCCCGTCACACACAGAGTAGGGCCCGTGGGGTGGGGGGGGTTGGGGCGCTGTACCCTGTCACACACAGAGCCGCAGGGCGATCAGGGGGTTGGGGAGCTCCCCCTATCAGGCACAGAGCAGGGCCGATCAGGGGGTTGGGGCGCCTTCCCCTGTCAGGAACAGAGCAGGGCAGATAGGGAGGTTGTGGCCCCGCACCCTGTCACACACAGAGCCGCAGGGCGATCAGGGGGTTTGGGCGCTGCCCCCTGTCACACTGATCCCGGTGCTGGGAGGCATATTACCCTTTTACTATATAGGATAGAGGCCTGGTGCACGGGTTGGGCCGGCTGGTTTGCCCTGAAGGGTGTCCTGGATCAGGGTGGGGGTCCCCACTGGGGTACCTGGCCAGCCTGGATGAGGGGATGATGGCTGTTTGCAGCTGGTCACACACCCTTCAGGGTGGGGGTCCCCACTGGGGTGCCTGGCCAGTCTGGGTGAGGCGCTGAGGGCTGTTTTCAGGCTGGGACTGAAGCTCCCAACCGCTCCTTTTTTCTTTTTTTTTTTCTTTTTTATTCTGGGCCAGCTTTAGCTCTGAGGCTTGGCTCCAGCTCTGAGGCCCCAGCTGCTGAAAGCAGGTATCTGGTTTGTTTAGGTTCTATAATCGAAACTCTGTATCAACTCCAGCTCTGAGATCCCAGCTCGCTGAAAGCAGGTTTCTGGGGTTTTGTTTAGCTTCTATATTTGTTACAATGTTCAAACTGCAAGCTCAGAGGCCGGCAAGGCAGGCGGGGAACGTTGGAGTCGTCCGTCACTGAAGCAAGCAAGCCTCATGTTCAGTTTAAGCTGCCTGGCTGCCGGCCGCCATCTTGGCTGGCAGTTAATTTGCATATCGCCCTGATTAGCCAATGGGAAGGGTAGCGGACGTACGCCAATTACCATGTTTCTCTTTTATTAGATAGGATACTTAAGAGGAAGGGCATTGAGGTTTATAAAACTGCTTGATGATCATCTAGGGCAGTGGTCAGCAAACTCATTAGTCAACAGAGCCAAATATCTACAGTACAACGATTGAAATTTCTTTTGAGAGCCAAATTTTTTTAACTTAAACTATATTGGTAGGTACATTGTTATTAACTTAATTAGGGTACTCCTAAGCTGGCCTTTGCTAAAAACGTCCTCAATCTGATTGAGGTACTTTCGCTGAGGTCGACCCCTTCCAACGCTCCCATCCATACTCATCTTGTATACTTATTTCAGATAGCCGAGTGTAGATGGGAGAGTTGGAAGGGGTCGACCTCAGCAGACGTACCTCAAAACAACGTACCTCCCCCACGCTCCGTATCCCGCGGCCTGCCTGCACCGCGTCTCCTGTCAGCCAACCGACCGGCACCCCCACTTCTTCTAACACTTCTTCAAAATAGACTCGCCCAGGCCGAAAACCTACTTCTGCGCATGGGCCACAAAGTTTCAATCGCACTGTACGTGCGCACCCGCACGTGGTATTTTGTGGAAGAGCCACACTCGAGAGCTCTGCTAAAGAGCCGCATGTGGCTCGCGAGCCGCGGTTTGTCGACCACTGATCTAGGGCAGGGGTGGGCAAACTTTGACTCCAGGGCCACAATGGGTTCTTAAACTGGACTGGAGGGCCGGAACAAAAGCATGGATGGAGTGTTTGTGTGAACTAATATAAATTCAAAGTAAACATTATTACATAAAAGGGTACGGTCTTTTTTTTTTAGTTTTATTCATTTCAAATGGGCCAGATCCGGCCCGCGGGCCGTAGTTTGCCCACGGCTGATCTAGGGCCTGGGGTCTTTCAGGCTTTTTCTTCATCTGACTTTCCCAAATACAGACCTTATTCCTACCCTGTCCCCCCGCTTAGTGCAAGATGATCACCACAGCTCCTGAATTGTGTTTTTCCATATGCCCATCCCAAGAGCAAAATAAAAATTGGTCGAGGAGTGGAAATTATCTTCTCCGTATTCTGTGTATGTCAAGGGAGGGGAACCCTCTGACTACAGCTTATTTCCTCTTAAGGTACTTCCATTGGCCTGGCTTAATATTTGCCTCTGTCTACTCTGGAAAAGCAAGAATCTGGCATATCCAGTTTTTTACATGCCAGTAAACAAGTGTGAGGGGGGTGAACAGTCTGCTCAAATGTTACATTTTCAATAGAGTAACTGTAACTTTTTATTTTTGGGGAGATGGGATATGGAATATGAGCTTCTTAGGTCCTATTTTGACTAAGCTTGACTAGAATTTTGCTCATCTAACTACCTTCCTATCGGATGTTAGAATTTATGGCTGAAGTATAATACATAGTGTCTCTGAACCAAATTAAAATTAGAAAATAATGACTTTTCTTTTTTTGCCATAAGAATTTTTTTAAATTATGACAATGTTTATAGAAATTAGTATATAACGGGTTATTTGTTAAGGTGATAGCCCCAAACTTTTCCAAATGCATGATTATTTTTATCAGCATTATCTCTTTCAGCAATTAATTCCACTAATAAATGTGAGAAGTTAATGAAACCCTAGTTTTCTTGGGCCTAGAAAGATATAGCCTGGTGGTGGCGTAAGAGATAGGGTGAAGATATCTCCCAAATCAGAGCACTTGTTAGGGTAAAAGGCCCCATTAATACTAATGTAGAGACAACTGTTACAAACCAGGAATAACCTTGGAAAATGGGTCACTCTGCTAAATGAAATATTTGGAGATAAATTTGTTCCAAATCCTGGTTCTGCATTCGCTAGTCTTGTGCCCTTGGCCAAGCTACGTAGTCTCTATGATTAATATTATTTATGAAAAAATATGATTATTTGGGAATGATCAGGCATCTTCGTAGCTCTTACTTCTCATATTGCTTTCCACGTTTTTCACTATGTCAGTACTGGACTACTTTTAGTTTCCTGACAGCCCTTTCTGGTTCACATCATAGTGTCTTTGCACACAGCAGTTATTTGCCTCATTTCTTTACTTGATCGGTTTTTACCAAACTCAAACCTTTCTGATATTCCTGGCTGATTCATCATCATCTCTAACACATCAATTGTTTACATCCTCCTTTACCAACTGCATTGTACACAGAATAGTGCTAATTCTTCCCTATTGAAATGAGCCGAAGCAAACAGTGAAGGAGATGGTTTACTCTAAGAATTTGAAGCTGATTGGGCTACAGTGAGTTCTAAATTTTTGACTTTTGTTGGAGATAGTAGAACAAAGAATATGAGGTTACAGTTTAGTTTTTAGACAGTTCGTGTCTGGTCTGTAACCTAGCAGAAACCAGTTGAATAGATGAATGATATTTCTTCATATTCTGACTCAATTATCTCACCTTTTCACCAAGATAATTACCCTCAACCTCTCCCTGCTTTGAATCAGGTAGAAGTCTTAGGAAAAACTAACAATAGAGATTAATAATGCCCCTTCTCCAGAGTGGATTAGAGGAAGTATAAATGAAGTGAGTTTGGGAGTATCATATTAATGTTCAGCATTATACCATCTTTGGTCATTAAGAGTCTGTTCATATTGGCTTCTGAGTCCTTGGGACATTACCAGATAAAGTAAACTTGCACTTTAGTATTACAAGGTGTTCCAGACATGTTTTACATTTCCTGCCCTGAGTCTAGACTTGCCATTTTTCCAAGGATCCCCTTCCTTGTAATGGGTGCTAGAAGTGCTCATTGTTACTACTGGTTATTGTTTCCAATTCAAATTCAGCAGCAGGGTGTTGTTCTTTAATCTCTTCTATCTTATATATCAATATTTCCTTTCTCCTCCACTTCATTGCCAGGAACTACAAGATTAAAATAACGCATAATTACTATTTGTTTCATCAGATGTTACACATACATTACACTGTAATATAACAGCAATACCACCAACAGCAACAATATGATTACTAAAAGCAGTTTGAAGTTTGGTTAGTTGGGTTTGAGGGGGAGGAGGAAGGTGGTTCATTTCTTTTTGTCCTTAAGTATCCCAGTTGAAATATATCATCAAATTACTCCGTATAGAAATCAGTTGAAATAGTTCTATTTTGTGTGATTATACCACCAACTAGGTGTGCTGTTAAGTTCACTGTTTAATTTTTTTTTATTTTTTAGAGTTTGTTTTTTAAAAAATTTAATTTTGTTTTATGGTTTATATAAAATACCAGATTCTAATGGCAATCCCTGTTCTACCACTCTATTTCCTGCCACATCCTATAATTTTTTAATTTTATATTTTATCCTAGTGTGGTTTTTAATGTATTATTTAAAGTAAATATTACTCCTCCTTTGTCGATAAATGATAGAACATCATACACATATTCCTTCACTTTGCTTTTTTCACTTAACAGTCTATTATGGAAAATGCTAGAAAATACAGATATTTCTCATTATCCTTTTTAGGTTTAGTACTCCATTGTACAGTATGTCATTGTGGTTTATTCAGCCTATCCCTGTTGCTTGACCAATGAACATTATTTGAATGACTACAGTTTTATCCTTGGAATTGTTTTGGGGTTGTTGTGTTTTTGTTTTTGTATTCTTGTAAATCATAGAAATTTTTATGTTAGTGAAAAATGTTTTGTGTTTGAGTAATAAAACTTAAATGACTTATTTTATTAACATTTTGGTTATTGATGTGCTTATTGTTCTGATATAATCGTTTTATGTTTTAATTTCATCACCATATTTTTTTAAGCCTCCAGTACAGATGTTTAAGGAATGTTTTTTGTTTTTTTATTGATTTCAGGGGGGAAAGGAGACGGAGAGAGAGAGAGAAGCATCAAAGATGAGAGAGAACCATTGATTGGCTGCCTCTTGCATGCCCCATACTGAGGATTGAACCCGCATCCTGGGCATGTTCCCTGACCGGGAGTCAAACCGCGATCTCCTGGTTCAAAGGTCAATGCTCAACCACTGAGCCATGTCAGCTAGGCAGGAATGCTTTAATCTTTAGTTGCATTAGTATTTGCCATAAAATTTTCCAATAGTAGAGAAAATTAGCTCTGTATTAGGCTAATGTTATTTAGCTTCATCGTATATTGATTAATTAGTATATTTAATATGTTTTTCTTCTTGTTTGAAGTCGTTTTAAAAACACTACTGTTGAGGCTCTCATATCATTGTAAAATGCTAGTAGTATTTACATTAGTGACATTTTCATGGTTTTATTTACAGCTTGGAAAAAGTTCCATTAGCTTTGTCACTTGATCATTAAAGAACCAGCTTTTAAGGATATGAAAACTTTTAAATATTTGTGGTGACATATTTATAACTTGGCTTTTCTTCATTTTAACCTTTATTCCATAAACATCCATCAGTATCCTCACAATTTTTCTTGGCTTGTCCTTCAGAATATATCCAGTATTAAACTATTTTTCATCGCCTCTTTCATTTCTCCTTGATCCTGGACACAACCGTAACTGTCCTCTTCTCCCCATATATTTCTCATATAGCAGCCAGAGTGATCCTTTTAAAATATTGTAAGTGGGATAATATCACATTTTTTACTCAAAACTCTCCTATAGGTTCATAATGCATTGAGCTAAAAGCCAGAGTTCTGGTGGCCTGCAAGGCCATGTTTGGCCACTTGTCACCTTTCGACTTCATTTTTTTTCACTTTTCTTCAAGCTCTCTCATTTAGTCACACTGGTCTGGCTCCCTTGTTAAGCCTTTAAATGTATTTTTTGCAAAAATATTAATGTGTTTGGTTAGAGAATACTGCCTTAGGCTCAGTTTAGTTGTTAAATAATCTATAATATTTCTAAAGTATGAATAATTTTATATTTTTCTGTGTGATGGTAGACCTATATTAAAAATTCTTACAGTATAGATGAGGAAACCGAGTCATAGAAATCACACAGTAAATGGTAGAGTTAGGATTTGAACCAGTACAGTCTAACTTTCCATGTCTGTACATTTAGCCCCTACACTACTCTGCCTTTCTTTCTAGCCTTTGTAATTGGGAAAATGGTGCCATTAAACTTATTAAGGGTTCTAAAGAGCAAAATAGGGTGAAGCAGAGGAGAAAGTGGAATGTGGATTTAGATAGGCCTAATTTGAGGTGCCAATGGTAAAGGTGCAATAGGAGCCCAGGAATATTTTGGATATGTTTATAATGTATATACTGGATTTTATCAAATCTAAGATGCCAGTATTTTATGTACTAATTGAAAAGGTAAAAAAAAAAAAATCAAACTATAATTTGGGGTGGTTGTTCTTTTTACTTTTTAATCTCCTAGATTTTTTTGTGTCTTTTTCCACACAGTTATTTTTCTCTGGGCAATTTAGTGTCATTGATGTCATGTGACATTGCTTAAGAATGTTCTGATGTAAACTTTGGGATTTTCGTCTAAGTCACTGATAGTCAATTAGCAAGTTTTGATGTTGGTGCTTTCTTGCTCTTACCAGAAGGTATCAACAGAAAGTTTTGGAAAACATTTTAAGCAACAGTTAAGCTCAACAAATAAGGTAATATCAATACACCTAAATCTATTGAAGTGAGGACAGATATTGACAACTATGTCTTATCTACCACCTGACCAATATTCATTTTAAGACATTATTGATTGTAAGATCCATTGATTGTAGAGGATTTCAATGATATTTAAACATAAGGGAAATGTACATCTTAGAATTGTTACACAATAAGTAGGGGTTTTGTCTCTGGGAATTGGGAGCTGCAGTAATAAAGAAATTGATTTTAATAAATGTGTGTTTTCAGGAGTTAGTGCATGATCAAAGAAGTATAGAGTTACTGTTCTAGTGAATAATTGAGAGAAATTAAAAATGCTGAAGACAAAACCTTCAGAATTTCTTAAATTTAAAGGTGGCTCTACAAAGAGAAGAGAGGAATTGAAATTTCCCCACATTTTGAATTTGCAAATGACAACCCAGGTGCTTAGACAATTGGAAATAGAGCCCAGTTTCACAAATACACTAATTTCTCTCACAGATATTAACTTGGTCTTTTCTATTGGTGTAATTAATTATATCTGTAGCATACTTATGGAATCATGATGTTAGAAATTAAAATTTAGCAAGATGTCAGGACTACTAACAATTGTACTAATAACATGATTTATGTACAAAAATAATATAGAAATAGCCTTTGGGTTTTGGCAAATTGAAATTTTTTACAAAGGTTTAAAATAGTAATGTTATAAATTTTGCAATTTATTGACAATTAAAAATGGGAAAGAGAATTTCTGCCTCTTAGGTAGATGAATAGACATGCTTTAGTCTGTTCTTTCTGCTAAGTACACCTAAAAAGCCTCAACATTACATATAAATATAAGGAACCTCTAAAAGTAGAGAGAAGGCAGAGCAGCTAGGCATCTTAAGGTCCAAAGAATGACACAGGGATGAGTTCTTGGCTTTTCTTTTTGCCTCATATATCCCATTCTTGGAGCTGAGGTAGCTGGTAACCCAAAGCGCCAGTGAATGCAGCGCAAAAAAGCCCCAATAAAAGCCTAATCTCTTTAGCCAAATACGAGGAGAGGGGCAACGTTGGCAAGGCAGAAAACTAAAATAATAATAATAATAACAACAACAACAACAAAAACAACCACTCTACTCCAGCCATATACCATGGGGAAAATAAATCTTAGTCCCACCCATACACTCAATAGGGCAAGTCGGGGGTGTAGACTTCCACCCTTACCAGGCTGTAATAAGGCACCCCAACACCCACACTGTGGTGATGTCAGATTAGGCTAGATACAGAGCTAGACAAGACTTTAATACCCATCAGATGGCTAACTAGCCCTCCCTGCGCTTCTAATAGTGACCATGTGGGAAGCCTGGCCTTCCACCCCACCTGGCAGTAAGGATGAGCTCTTAGTCCTGCCTGCTGGGGTCGTGTCTAAAGAGGCTTACTGGCCAGTGAATACTTTTCACCATCACCACCAAGCATTAAAGAGTCCTCTTTCCCTCCCGTCATGGTGTCAGTGGAAGCTACATGGGGAATAGTGAGACACTGATAGCCTTCTCAGCCAGGGAAGTTTCAATGTAGGTTGGGCAGGAAGCAAGAAATAACAAGGAGCTTGCCCCATCTCTGGTATCACTGAAGGTTGAGTGGGGAACCTGGGCTTATATCCTCACCTTCCTCTGCTAGAGCAGGGCCAGACAAAGCCAGCTGACATAGAAGATTTAAGCACCGTCTAGAGCAGCCGTGGGCAAACTACGGCCCGCAGGCCGGATCCGGCCCGTTTGAAATGAATAAAACTATTGAAAAAAAAGACCGTACCCTTTTATGTAATGATGTTTACTTAGAATTTATATTAGTTCACACAAACACTCCATCCATGCTTTTGTTCCGGCCCTCCGGTCCAGTTTAAAAACCCATTGTGGCCCTCGAGTCAAAAAGTTTGCCCACCCCTGGTCTAGAGTCATAACATGGTACTCAAAGTGTTCAGATTTTAATTGAAAATCAATTGTCATACCAATGAAAATCTCTAATTAAATGGAAGAAGATAATCAATAGAGACCAATCAACATTGCTTGATAGCAATATTACTATTTGACAAAAATATAAAGCAGATAGCATAAAAATACTTCAACAAATAATTAAAAGCATGCTTAAATGAAAAAAAATAGAAAGTCCACAAAGAAATAGAAAGAGCCCTAATCGGTTTGGCTCAGTGGGTAGAGCGTCAGCCTGTGGGCTGAGGGGTCCCAGGTTTGATTCCGGTCGAGGGCATGTACTTTGGTTGTGGGCATATCCCCAGTGGAGGGGTGTGCAGGAGGCAGTTGATCGATATTTCTCTCTCATCGATGTTTCTGACTCCCTTCCTCTCTGTTAAAAAAAAAAAAAAATCAATAAAATATATATATTTTTAAAAAGAAATAGAAGGAAGATATCAGAAAGAACCAAATGGAAATTTTAGAACTTAAAAAAAATCAGTAACCAAAGTAAATAAAAATTCAGTGGATAGCCTCAACAGCAGAATGGAGAGGATAAGAAAGAATTAGTGACCTGAAAAATTGAACAACAGAAATTACCAAATCTGAGCAACAGAGAAAATAGACTACTAGTAAAATAAAATGAACAGAGCCTCAGGGGCCTATAAGACTGTAACAGAGAGCTAGTACTTGTGCTATTGTAGTGCCAGAAGAGGAGGAGAAAGAGGGACTGTCTGAAAAAGTATTTAAAAGAATAATAAAGGATCCAACTGGCATGGCTCAGTGGTTGAGTGTCGACCTATGAACCAGGAGGTCACGGTTCAATTCCTGTTCAGGGCACATGCTCAGGTTGCAGGCTCTACCCCCAGTGTGGGACATGCGAGAGGCAGCCAATCAGTGGTTCTTTCTCATAATTGATGTTTCTAGCTCTCTCTTCCTCGCCCTTCCTCTCTGAAATCAGTGAAACGTATTTAAAAAAAAAAAAAAGGATGGCCAAAAACATACCCAAACTGGACAAAAGATATAAACCTACAGGTGCACGAAGCTTAGCAAATTCTAAAGAGGTTAAACCACAGCATTCCACACCAAGACATGCTGTATACAAACCTCTGAAAAACTAAAGACAAATTAAAAATCATGAAAGCAGTGAGAAAGAAACTACACTATAGGTGGCAAAAATTAAATGACAGATTTCTCATCAGGCCAGAAGAAAGTGGCACACATTTGTCAAGCTGAAAGAAAAGAGCATATTTCTAAAAATACTTTCAAAGTCAAATATTTGGATTCTTACTGTTACAACTATTTTTCGTTGTGGTATAGAACTTAAAAAATGAAATAGCAAAGTGCATTCCCACTGAAGATGCATAGATATTTATACTTATTTTGTAATTTTTGTTTCTCAGAGACTTCCAAAAGAAAATAGCATTTATTTCTGAAGTTAATGATGTGATGTTCTGTTTACCCACTTTGAAAAGTTCAGGTAGCTTAGTTTTTATAATTTCTGTTTTATTGTATGACTTTGAGTAATTCATTTGGATTTTTAAGAAACAACTGTTTTAGTGGTATTCTGCTGACTTTCTGATATTATAAAAATGTTTTATCATTATTAAAAACGTAAGATTAACTTTATCATCTTAGCCATTTTTTAAAATACTGATCTAGATCAATAGATTACAACCTTTTAAAAAAATTTATTTTTTGTTTTTTTTTAGAGAGAGAGAGAAAAAAAAATTTGTTGTTCTACTTATTTATATATTCATTAGTTGCTTCTTGTATGTGCCCTGATGATGGCGTATTGGTACAATGCTCTAACCAACTGAGCTACCTGGCTAAGGCCATCTTAACCATTTTTAAGTATACAGTTCAGTAGGTGTTGTTTATTCATTGTGCTGCAGATCTCTAGAATTTTTTATCTTGCAATACTGAAATTACCCATTAAACAATTATTTGTCCTCTCCTCTCCTCATTGTCTTTGATTACCACTTTTTTATTTTCTGTTTTTATTATTTTGACTTTAGATATTCCTATAAGTGGAATCATAAAACATTTGTCCTTTTGTGACTGGCTTATTTTGCTTAGCATATGGTCTTGAGGTTCATCTTTGTAACAGAGTTTCCTTTTTTAAAGCTGCACACACTGACTTTCTCAGATTTAAAAATTCATATATTGCATACATGAAGCATTCATATATTAGTGAAAAGGACTTCTTGATACTAGTTTTCCTACAGTATATAAGAAACTTAGTATTTGTCTATTAAATTTGGACACTAAATATATTCAGTTCTTGCTTATGAAGTTACTTAATCCTTGTTTCTTTGATTACTGTGTTCTCAGCTTCTGATTTAAAGACAAAATTTTAATTAAAAAATCAAAATTTTTAAATGAACTATTTCTCTGTCTCAAAAATTTTTACCTGTACTTTGATATTTGACAAAACTCAGAATCCAAGATAATTAATAGAGACTGTCAAAAATTGTTTGCAAATTCAGTTAACGCTGAATAATTCTTTAAGAAAATTAAAAATTACAATTGGCATTCAATATTATATTAGTTTCAGGTGTATAGTATAGTGGTTCTAGAACTTATTTAACATTTATATAGCTTATAAAGTGATCCCCCGATAAGTCTAATACCACCTGGCACCATACATAGTTATTACAATACTGGAAGCCCGTTGCACGAAGATTCGTGCAATAGGCCTTCCTTCCCCTAGCTGCCGGCACCAGTTTTCCTCCAGCACCCAGGACGCAGGCCTTGGATCTGGCCACAGCAGAGAAGCCAAGCCTCAAGGCTAGGGTTCTCCCCTCTGGCCACAGTGAGGCTTGGCTTCTCCGCTGCAATTGCCAAGCCTCTTCAGTCTTCAGTCTTCAGTCTTCACTCCAGCCAGAGCCTTCAGTCTTCGCTCCATGCTTGCATATACAAATTAACCTCCATCTTTGTTGGGCTAATTTGCATAGTCATTCTGATTGGCTGGTGGGCGTAGCGGAGTGACACCAATTTGCATGTTTCTCTTTTATTAGTGTAGATTATCCTATATAATAAAAGGGCAATATGCAAATTGGCCAAACTGCAGAACAACCGGTCACTATGACACGCACTGACCACCAGGGGCCAGATGCTCAACGCAGGAGCTGGCCCCTAGTGGTCAGTGCACTCCCACAGGGGAGCACCACTCAGCCAGAAGCCGGGCTCACAGCTGGCAAGCGCAGCGGCGGTGGCAAGAGCCTCTCCTGCCTCTGCGGCAGCATTAAGGATGTCAGACCGACGGCTCCCAGACTGCAAAAGGACACAGGCTGGGCTGAAGGACCCTGTCCCTCTTCCCTAGTGCACGAGTGTCATGCACCAGGCCTCTACTTGACTCTATTCCTTATGCTGTACTTTACATCCCTGTGACTATTCTGTAACTACCAATTTGTACCTCTTAATCCACCTTTTCTTTTTTTTTTTTCCTTTTTTAAAAAAAATATATTTTATTGACGTTTTACAGAGAGGAAGGGAGAGCTATAGAGAGTTAGAAACATCGATGAGAGAGAAACATCGATCAGCTGCCTCCTGCACACCCCCTACTAAAGATGTGCCTACAACCAACGTACATACATGCCCTTGACTGGAATCGAACCTGGGACCCCTCAGTCTGCAGGCCGACGCTCTATCCACTGAGCCAAACCAGTCAGGGCTAATTCACCTTTTCCACACAGCCTCATAGCCCCCCTCTCATCACTGAGTAATTCTAACACAGATAGAATCCTACCTGCTTATTTAATATACCATATCCAAATTGCAACCAGTGACTTGGTTACTTTATACCTTTTGTTAGATTTTTTAATAATTTTGTAAAATTCCATTTGGGTCACATTTTCATTTTGAGGTAAATTAATTTATTTGTCCAAAATTATTTATTGACTCAAAACTATTAGATTATTATAAATCTTATTATAAATCTTATTAGATTATCATAAACCTGGTAGTTTACCTTTTTCACTTCTGCACTTCATAAAGAATGTCATTATTTACTAAGTGGAATTTTCTATTTTGCACTTTGCGTTATTTGAATAAATCATTAACTGTTTACATCTTGAAGCATCAAAAAAGTTGCCCATCTGAGAACTAGCCCAGTCTTCTCACTTTCATTTTGGGACTCCTATGAGAAATTCTTTTTTTTCTCCTAAGAAATATTAAAATAAATATCGTATATTTTTTTCTAATTAGCAGTCACATGAGCTGCTTAAAATACCCCAGCTTGTTTGTTCTGAAGGACATGTAGCCATCTGTTTTCAGTATCTCCAGGGTCCCTCAAAGTGAATTTCTGAGATAACATATTTTCTTTCACATTATCTTAAACATTACTTTCTAAATGTCATAATTTTGCATGATGTGATAACAGAATTTTAATTTTATTTTTAGACATTACCTGAGCCAACTCATTTAAACTTCACACAACCCTTTAAGTAACTTATAAATGGAACTTCAAATATTTTAAGTTAATGAATGTCACACAGCTGTCCAGGCAGAGGTAGGAGTCTAACCCAAAGTCTACAGAACTTAAACATTTATGCTTTTTTTTTATCCAACCAATATTTGAATGGCTTTTGAGATTATTCATGGGAGATAAGAATTAATGCAATGAGATTTTATGTATATTAATATATCTTTTATTTTTTAATTACGTTTGCAGACTAGTTCTGGAGTACAGGAGAGGTTTGTGAACTATACCAAGTATATATATAAATTTTTGGCTCAGGGATTGCTCCAGGCCCCACTTCCTTGCCAGTAGTTTTGGAACTTTACTCTTGTTATTTTCTTTTAACATCCTTCCTGTTTATATAAATTTTGGATTGTCTGTATTTGGCCTTGACCTGGTATGCCCTTGAGACTCTGCTTCTCATATAGATCGCACTGCTGCAAGCATTGAGGCTACACTGAGATATTCCTTTTATTCTCAGTGTTTATATCTGGTGAATGATTTCTAATACTATACCTAAGCAAAGTAGAAGTGGGGTTTTATGTGTAAATATCACTAATTACTTGATTAAGGTTTTGCCTAGTAGAATAGTTTCATTTTCTCTTGGCGCATACCACATCTTTTTTTTTTTTTCTTCAGATTCATTTATTTATTTGTAGTATATAAATGTTTTTTTAATTTTCTATTATATTTTTCAAAACTGTGAGAAAGAAAAAGTTACCTCAATTCAAATTCAAGTATGACATTTATTTGTAAAAAACAAACAAACATGAAAATAATAAAAAATGAAACATTACTTTGCACAGGGAGAAAGAAATGTTTATAACATTTTATTAAGTTTAAAAACAAGCTACAAAATGATATGGCAGTCTATTTTGTGGTCTGATACACAAAATACACTTGCTGCAGAAAACTTGGATTACAAAAAAATTTCTTCTTACTATAAAAACACAACTAACACACATCCCTTCTAATCCTACCTCTTAAGGATGACCTGTTAACTTTATAGTATATGTTCTTAATATTCTTTTTTTAATCCCTCATTGATCCTCTCCCTCTCCGCCCCACAATCCAGCTCACTGCCCCCTGCTGCCAGGCCTTCACTGCACTATTGTCTGTGTATAGTGTATATTCTTTCATTTTTCTTTGTCTCTGTGTGTGTGTGTGTGTGTGTGTGTATGTGTGTGTCTGTAAAAGTTACATCTCCACACAGATACATCTAGCTAGATGGGTAAAGGTCTTCTTAAAGCAAAAGATTGACAAACCTGACTTCATAAAATCTTTAAAATTCAGTAAAATACAGAATACTATAAGAAAAGTTTTTAATGCAGTGACAATATGGAAAAAATATTTGCAACACATCTGTTAGTCAGATGCAGGGAATAACTTAAGTTTTTGTATATTATTAATTAGTACCACCATCCCATTTATCACATCATATAAGTCAAGAACTTTAATGAGCTTAAACACCTTTTTTACCCTCACTTCTTCTATCCAGCTGATCTTCCAGTATCTCCTAGTTATCTCTGGAATTCATCCATTTCCTCCATCAAATTCAAGCTTCCAACGTAATTGTTTTATACCACAACTATAGCTATTTAACTGGTCTGTCTGCTCTCATTCTTTCTCCATTCTAATTTATCTTTCATACTGCACAAAGTGATCTTTTTGAAATACACTCCTGATAATGTAAGCAAAAATAAACATTCACTGACTTCGGTGTGTGTGTGTGTGTGTGTGTGTGTGTGTTTATGTTTATCAGAGACAGAAATATATAGAGAGTGATCAGTTATTTCAGTTACTCAGAAAAAAAGGACCTGCCCCCTGTCTAGCCATACACACACTTCCTGTTGTTGGGTTTTGGTGCCTTTTATTTTCTGTTCCTGGAACACACTCTTTCAGTTATCTTTGTTAGTATCTACATATTCTTCAGAGAATACTTTTCGAACCTGACCAAATCAAATTGTTATTCACTGCTAGATACAACAAAATTCTCTGTCATAGACTTATCACAATTTTACATTTATTGGGGTGATTCATCTAACTCTTTTACTAGACTGTAGGCTCTTTGAGAGAAGGTCCATGTTTGTTTATGTTTACAGTTGTATTGCTGGCATGTAATGTAGTGCTAGATACATTCTAGACACCTGTTTTAGTCAGCTTTGGCTTCTATAACAAAATACCATAGACTAGGTAACTTAAACAGCAGGCATTTGGTTCTCACAGTTTGGGAGACTGTGGAGTCCAAGATGCTGGCCGTTGTGAGGGTCCTTTTCCTGCCTTGCAGATGGTCCATCTTGCTGTGTCCTCAGGCACAGAGGTTGTAAACTCGAGTGTCTTCCTCTTCTATAAGGAAGCTAATCCTATCATGGGTGCTCCACCTTCATGACCTCATCTAAACCTAATTACCTAATGACATCACATTGAATTTTGACAGGAACACAAACATTGAGTCCATAACAGCACCCCATAAGTATTTGTTGAATTACCACATAAGAAATACAAGCAAAAGATGTAAATAAGAAGTTCACAAAAGGAGAAAATACAAATGCCAGTAAACATTAAAATATTTTCAAACTCGTGTAATCAGAAAAGATGTTAAAACAATGATAAGATGTTTCATGCCCATCATGTTGAGGAAATTTTAAAAGATTGTTAATGTCAAGTGTTCATTTTAAAACATGTCCATTAGCTGGACGCTATCAAGTAGAAGTATCAACCAGCCATACTGTAGAATATTTTCAGCTATTAGAAGGGAAGCATTGGGCGGCTGGTTGGGCCATGACCACGAGGCCCCCGGAGGCCCGTGTGGGCGCGACTCCGGGGCTGAGCCGGGGCTGAGCCGAGAGACAGCGCCGCCACCGCCCACGGCCGTGCCCTGGGCCCGGGGAGCGCGTCAGGCCGTTTTATTCCAACGCCGGGCCGGGAGAGAGGCCGCCTGCCTCCCAGGGCCCCTCGCCACCCGCTCGGCCCGGCGGCTGGGGCGGCAGCGCCGATGAATTCCGCGCAGGGCTGTGTGACCTTCGAGGACGTGTTCGTGTACTTCTCCCGGGAGGAGTGGGGGCTCCTGGACGAGGCTCAGAGGCGCCTGTACCGCGACGTGATGCTGGAGAACTTCGCCCGCGTGTCCTCCCTGGGGCTCGCCGTCTCCAGGTCCCCTGCGGTCACCCACGCGGAGTAGGCGCAGCGCCCGGGTTCCTGAGAAGGTCGCTGGCGGGGAGTGGAGGATGCGGCCGCATCTGAAAACTGATGAAGGGCCAGGGTTGTTGACAAAATCCTTCAGCTGCCGCTCTGCCCTCGGTGAGCGGTGAGCGCTGAGAAGCAATCACAGGCACGTTTAAGAACAAAGAGCAGACGTCAAGCGGGAGGAAGGAGAGTGGATGTGACAGAGAGGAGAGCACCTGTGGCTTCTCTCTGGTTCCCTGAGGAGCCCACGGCAGTTCTTCATGATGCCCTTGGGGGCGGGGACAGCAGGGCTGGGGTGAAACGGCCTCGTCCCTTCCCTGACTCAGTGCACAGCTCTGCCCGCCCCGCGAGAGCGGCCACGGGTGTTCACCGAAATCTTCCTTTGTCGCAAAACACTGTCTCCGCCCGTGAGGAGCGTCAGTCTGATACATGTGACGACTTCAGCCCTTGGAGCCTGAAGGAGATCGTTTGTGGCAGTGGTTCTCAACCTTCTGGCCCTTTAAATACAGTTCCTCATGCTGTGACCCAACCATAAAATTATTTTCGTTGCTACTTCATAACTGTAATGCTGCTGTTATGAATCGTCATGTAAATATCTGATATGCAGGATGGTCTTAGGCAACCCCTGTGAAAGGGCCTTTCGACCACCAAAGGGGTCGCGACCCACAGGTTGAGAACCGCTGATCTATGGCGCCTGAGGGAGATCATCTATGGAGCCGGCAGGAGATCATCTATGGAGCTGGCAGGATAATACTAAAAAAATGTTCCCTAATGAACTCTGTATTGGAGGAGAGAAGGACTTACCTGTGGATGGGCATGCTTTACTGTACAGGTTAAGACCATTCCAGGCCTCAGGTTAATGTATTTATGACATGTTGTTTTTGAGACATAATGGACATGATGTTGTATAAGTCTCAGATGCACAGTCTATTTATCTGATAGCTTTATATTGCACAGTGGTTGCCGTCTGGCAATAGCTGTCACCTCTGTGGTGGGAGCACATGTTATGTTTGATGCTTACGATCACATCATTGTGTGTAACTCCGTCCTGTGTACTGGGTCTCCAGGAACCACTGACCTACTAGTTGCAAGTATGTGCCCTTCGCACTCTCTCCTGTCCCCACCCACCAGCCTTGGGTAAACTACCAGCCCTCTCCTTGTTTTTCTAGTCCTGTTTGTTTTTGTTTTGTTTGTTTCAGATTCCAACTATAAGGGACATCATGCAGGGTTTGTCCTTCTCTGTCTCAGCGTAATGTCCTCAAGGTCCACCCGTGTTTCACAGATGACAGCATTTCCTCCTGTCTCGAGGTTGAACAATATTCGTGTGTGTGTGTGTGTGTATCACACCTTCTTTCATCCATCCATCCTTCCATCCATCCATCCATCCATCCATCCATCGCTGGCACCAGGCTGTCCGCACTTCCTGGCTGTTGTGAATGATGCTGTAATAAACACGGGTGCATATGTCTCTTCAAAAAAAAAAAAAGAAGAAGGGAAGCATTGGATTCCAGTGCATTTATTTTTTTAAAAATATACTTTATTGATTTTTTACAGAGAGGAAGGGAGAGAGATAGAGAGTTTGAAACATTGATGAGAGAGAAACATCGATCAGCTGCCTCTTGCACAACCCCTCCTGAGGATGTGCCCACAACCAAGGTACATGCCCTTGACCGGAATCAAACCTGGGACCCTTCAGTCCGCAGGCCAACGTTCTATCCACTGAACCAAACCAGTTAGTGCATTCCAATGCATTTAAAATAATCTCATTAATTTTTGTTTTACAAAAGGAGCCTCCAAATGACTATGCATATATGTTTATATACCGACATATAAATTCAGAGCAAAGGTACTGGAAAGATATTTGCCATGCTGTTAGTAGTGTTTTTCTCTGGGAAGAGATCATGATAGTAGAAGAAGAGGTTTAAGGAAGGTCTTTCCTTTTTCTTTTTAACTCTGTGGACTTTTTATGTAGTCAGTCAAAAGGAAAAAGAAAAACAACCACAAGTTCAGTTGTTTAGGGACATAGGGAAAAACTGCCCATTCTTTACATATAGTAAAGGAAAATCAGGGATGCCAAAAGAGCATGGTTTAACCTGGAACTACAAGCAGTTCCATACTGTTGGAGCTTAAAGTGTGATACAGGAAAGAAGAATGAGGCTGAAAAGAATATAAAACTAGATTATTGAGGGTCATGTGTGTTTCTCCTACTGATGGTACAACCATTCAAAAATGTTTCAGTTGGAATTGACATTGGTTATTTATAATAATAAAAGGGTAATATGCTAATTAGACCAGATGTCTTCTGGACGTCATTCCGGACATCCTTCCTGACAAAGCCGGGACCGGAGGAAAGCCAGCTCCGATCCTGGATTGGAGGGTGATGGGGGTCAATGCCTGAGGGCTCCCAGTATGTGAGAGGGGGCAGGCTGGGCTGAGGGACACTCCCTCCCCCCCCCCCAAACCCAGTGCACGAATAGTAATAAATAAAAAGGTCTAATGGTGGTCTAATGACTATTTTAATTTCAAAATAGTCGTGAGCATAAATAATATTTTAAGATATCTGT